>NC_081412.1:600839910-601139910 GCF_030272615.1 Cryptomeria japonica | reverse complement strand
GGGGGAGAGAGAGAGAGATTAGGGGAGAGGGAGAGAGGGAGATTATGGGAGAGGGAGAGAGAGAGTATGGGAGAGGGAGAGAGAGATTAGGGGAGGGGGAGAGAGAGAGAGATTAGGGGAAAGAGGGGGGAGGGTGAGAGAGAGAGAGAGAGAGAGAGAGAGAGAGAGAGAGAGAGATTAGGGGGAAGAGAGAGATTAGGGGAAAGGGAGAGAGAGAGAGACTAGGGGAAAGGGGGGAGAGAGAAAGATTAGGGGAGAAGGGGAGAGAGACAAACTAGGGGAGAGGGAGAGAGAGATACTAGGGGAGAGGGAGAGAGAGAGAGAGAGAGGAGAGAGGGAGAGAGAGATTAGAGGGCAAGGGTCATATAACCCCTTAGGATGTATAACAACCCAATATGGTGTCAGAAGGGGTCATATTGTGTCCTAAGGGGTCATATGGTGTCATAAGGGGTCATATGACACAATATGACCCATAATGACACAATTGTGTGTTGTAAGGGGTCATATATTGTTTTAAGGGGACATAGGACCCAATATGACCCATAACGACACAGTATAGTATTGTAAAGGGTCATAATGTGTCCTAAGGGGTCATATGGTGTCTTAAGAAGTAATATGACACAATATGACTCTTTAGGACATAATATGACCCATAATGACACAATTTGGTGACTTAATGGGTCATATGGTGTCCTAAGAGGTCATAGGACACAATATGACCCCTTACCTGACACCATAGGACCCATAAGGACCCAATATAGTGTCATAAGGGGTCATATGTTGTCCTTAGGGGTTATATGGTATCCCATGACCCCTAACAACACCATATGGTGTCATATGACCCATAACGACAATGTATAGTGTCATAAAGGGTCATATTGTGTCCTAAGGGGTCGTATGGTGTCTTAAGGGGTCATATGACACAATATGGCCCTTTAGGACATAATATGACACAATTCGGTGTTGTAAGGGGTCATATGGTGTCCTAAGGGGTCATAGGACACAATATGACCCCTTAGGACACCATATGACCCCTAATGACACCATACGGTGTCCTAATGGGTCATAGTGTGTCATAGTGTGTCATAAGGTGGCAAGATGAACCATTACTACCGTATAAAAAGCAATGCCAATACTGCTTACAAAAATTTGACACCTAAGGGGTCATATGGTGTTCTAAGGGGTAATAGGACACAATATGACCCCATCCCCATCCCTCTCTCTATCTCTCTCTCTCCCTTCCCCCCCCCTCTCTCTCTCTCTCTCTCTCTCTCCCCCCTTTCCCCCTCTCCCTCCCTCTCCCCTAATCTCTCTCCCTCTCCCTCCCTCTCCCCTAATCTCTCTCTCTCTCTCCCTCCCCCCCCCCCCTCTCTCTCTCTCCCCCTATCCCCTAATCTCTCTCTCCCTCTAGCCTAATCTCTCTCTCTCTACCTCTCTCTCCCTTCTCCCTCTTTCTCTCCCCCACTCCCCCCTTTCCCTCTCCCTAATATCATACACTAATATATTTATAAATTAATATATTTTATATTAATATATTAATAAACAATAGATTAATCATGTGAAAATTTAGTTATTGAATTTACTTATTAAAATTGGATATCCGATTTCTATTGTACAAATTTCAAATTTTAAATTTTGGCTCGGGTTTTCTTTGGGATTTGGCTTGAAAATGACAAACCTGGAAAGTCAACTAAAAAAACTTGTTTTTCAATACTCCTTGATTTTCCAGACTTTACACTGGTGGCTAGCAACTTTTTTTATAGCCAAAATTGATAAAATGAAAATGGTTTTTTAAGGACGTTCTCATCTTTCCAAGAATATAAGGCTTTTCTTATTTCGACTTTAATAAATACTTATTATTTATTTTCTAGTTGAATTCTGACAAAATTCTTGGTTTAGACTGATTGAAAAACACTCATAACTTTCAAATGGCATAACATTTTTTCAATCCGAAACATGTGTCACATCCTATGCTTCGTCTACTATAGGGAAAAATTAAAAAAATTGAATTTCATTAGGTTTTGACCAAGTTAAGGTGGTCAGACATAGGAGTTTCTAAATTTCTAAAAAATTTGTAGTAAAAAATTCATAAATAATTATATACTTTATAAAGAATTATAAAAGAATATGTGTCACATCCAGACACAAGTCTAATACTTATATTATAAATATTATAAAAAAAATATTATGATTTGATTGTGATTAGGTTGGTTAGACATATGCCTACTTCTTATCTTTTTCCTGAAATTTTAGTACCACTGCATTGATTTGAAATTTTCATCAAATAGGATTTTTTTTTCCAAAAAACAATTAGTAGCTTAGAAACTACATTCAATTTTATATATATTCTCTTCTTACATATTTTAAAAATAATGTTCATAATTTATTCAAATTTTCATGTCAAGCTGCCTAACTCTGATTTTTTGAAATTTCATTGCCACTTAAGGGCCTGTTTTGGCACACCATGATCCTACACATACCCATTAATGGGATAGACCTTTACCAAGATATTATTTCCCTATAGAATGGATCTCTCAAGATAGTGTGCTTAGATTTGTAGATAGGCTGATCCTTGAATATTGTCAATTTTGAATCACATGTATAAGGAAGTTATTGCACAATGACTTCATTGTCCTTTCCAAGGGCTTCTCCACTACTAGATCCATTATAATTCCACTTTAGGAGATCTTTTGCATCAAAAACAGGGCTAGAAGAGGTCTGAAAATAGAACAAAAAAATAAATGTTAAGACACATAGCATACCAAACTTGATTCTTGATCTTTTCTTTCTGAATAAATGAACCCCTTCTTAATCCCATAGATGACACCTCATTCCATAGACACAAAATTACTTGAAGAGACTGACTACAAATAATCCTTTGTTACATAAAACAAGCCAAAAATTGTAACATGTATCATGGCAGCAAGCACAACTTGCAACTTCATCCAAACCAGATGAACTAAACCTTGGAGCGTTTTATACATTTCAATAATAGACTTATCCTAGAGTTTTTACCAAATATTTTTTGTACTATGGACTTACCATGCATGTGTTTCTATAGACTGAACAAAAATATCTTCTAACACTGATTTCCCTTCACACTTTATTCAACCATCTTTGTTGCATTTTCCTAAAAGAAAACATAAACTCTCTTCAAGGAAATTCTCCTTATTTATCCTGCCATCCTTTCAAGAAAAGCCACTATACTATAGATTTCCTCTTTCAGACATACCAAGACTTATTCAAGCCCTGACTTAATCTAGAAGAAATACTTTCATCACATTCAAGGCCTCAAGCTCAATTGTAACATGGGTGTCCCTTATATAAGTGCCAGACATAATGCAAGCCCCAACATAATTTAGAGGGGATGCTTTCCTGGAACAAAATCCATTCGTATGATCATTTTGACATCCTTGGCAAACATATTTCAAACATTTAAAAAAGAGAAATAATTAACAATAATAACTTATAAAATATATAAACTTTCAAATTAGGTCTGATATTAGAGCTTTATTATGTATACCCAAAAGTCAAAGACAATTTCTCAACAATATTTTTTTATTAACTATTTCAAAAATTGACAATTGTAAGCTTCAAGATAATTTTCAAGTGACGAGAATTACTTGTGAACAAAATTAAATTTTGTGATATTGCTATTAGGATTTAACTATGTAGTTTTCGAGTCAAACTCATTGACCCATGATTTATGATTAGTGGTTCACAAGAACCCATCTCTCATGAGAATGAAACAACAATTGAAAGACCAATCCAAGAGTCACAACTTAGAATTCTACACAAAGTTGTCCCTCATGGGAGTTGAACTTGGGTCTCCACATTGAGAACTCAATGCTTGAACCAACTAAGCTCAACCCCTTGGACAACTTATAACATGAAATTATCTACATGCAAAAAATAAAAATAGAAGTTTCTTTTAAATCTAGATTTAAATACATAATTTTTTAAATTAGAAGTTTTTAAAAATATAATTGTTTAATACATAATAATAATAATAGAAAGTTGTTTTTTAATTTATATTTGTTTATTTTAAATATATATATATAGTATTTAATAAATAATAATAATAGAAAGTTTCCTTTTAATTTAGATTTTAGACTTTAACTTATTTTTAAATAATTCCTTATCTAGTCATAATAAATAATAATAATAATAATAATAGAAAGTTGCTCTTTAATTTAGATTTTATTCTTTAACTTATTTTTAAATTATTCATTATCTAATCATATAAATTAAACGAAAAAATACCTGGGTGGGTGTCATTGTAGTGTTATGCCTTTGGCAGCCTTGAAGCCCATGTTCTACTATCTATAGTAACATCCTTCAATAGTCTGAGGTGCCCATTCATATGCCAAGTCCTTTTTATGTCATGATCTGATTTGTTTGGGGCACTTTCATTTTTGGTGGCCCATATATTTTGTGGGTTGCTCTATATCGGTGGGCCAAATATTTGTTTGACATTGGTTCACTTTGGGACTTGTTATTTTTGGAATTTTGGGGACACATTTTCTTTCTTGGAAGTCGAGGTGGCACATATAACAACCACAATATCATCATCTCATCCCTCTCTCCGACCCCACAATCTAGTTTTTTAGCTCCTCTTTAGCCTCATTGGATTTTTTTGGAAGCTCTACTATTCTTCTGATGGTTCTATCTCTATACTTATTTTCTTGAAGAATCATAATTGTCAACATGAGTTTTTCTTTTGTCTTGGAGAGAAGAACTATAGGCAATGCAATGATTTTGTAATTGTTTATCTTAGTGAGCTTCAATTATTGTCATTTTTGTATAATTTGGTTCCTCTTCTTGACACCCCTCACCAAAATCTTGTTTGGAAATACAATAGGGCTCAAGTCTTTAGAGCTATTTCTATGCATTTAGATGGAAACACTTTAGAGTCACTTGTTCCTTTTGAGTGCACTCATACCTTATGGACTCACATCCAGGAGTTATATGGTGATCTTGATTCTCAGCCATGCTCGGATGATCTTATTTTTTATAGTAATGTGCCTCTTCATTCTTTAGAGAAGATAACCCATGTATGTGATCCTTTGAAGGATACTGGCACTTTACTTGCATTTTATTTAGACATTCTTGATTCTTTGTCAAACGTAGTTGATGAGACTTCACTTCAGATTTCCATTAATCTTGACCAATAGGAGCATCATTGTCTCTTAGATATGGTTGAAACACACAATATCTGTGATTCATTGCACAAAGTATCTATTTGTCTTCTTGATTGGGATTCCCACTTGATAGACATTGGTTTATTGTTTGTGGAGTATCACATTTTAGATTTGGAGGACATGTTTGAAGGGTTATCTCTTCTCTTTGATGATAGCCATTACATTCTTGTTACCACATAATATTTCTCTCTATATCTTGCTCCATATCAGTTTCCACATAGTTCCAATTTGTCACCTTCTTCTTTGTTTGATTGGAGTGTGGCATCATCATCTTTTATGGACAAGGAGATACATGAGTAGTTTTTTGAGGCATCATCATACATTTGGATTATGCTTCCTACCAAATCTTATCTAGAATGGGAAACATAGCTGCATCTATACATGGTTTTTTTCTTCTAAGGGAAGAGAATTTGTTTGTAAGCATTGGATATTGGTTTGTCCTCAAACACTTACCATTATTGTAGGAGATTATTCATTATGGGTGGGAATTATTGGCTCTCTTCTTCTCTCTTATGGGGGGTTATTGATTGTATTTTTATACTCTTGGGTGATATTGGAATTGAGACCTCCATTTATCACTCATCCTTTCACCTATCTTCATTTGCATTTTGTCATTTTTGGACAGGATTTTTCTCCCATCAGATTTTCTCCTTTTCTTTAATTGTGAAGATTAGTTGTATTTGCATTGTACATGGGTACCTAACATGCCCTTGATTGTCAAGACCCAACATCATATCATATTGCATTCTCATATTAGTATTGCATCATAAATTTTTCTCCCTAAGTTGCACTTAAAGGGGGGTGTTGGAGTAAAATATTATTTATCTACTATTGCTTAAGTTCCACTTAGCTAGACATAAGTTGTCATTTTATATTTCCTAAGTAGCTAAGTTTACTTACTCCCAACTAATCTTGTATCTAGTTGGGCCATATGGCATTCCTTGTGCCCTTATTTATCTAGCCTCTTGCCTACATAAGAAAAGGCAATGTGCATTTGTAGATATCTCAATATCATTCATCATTTCCTGATGAACATATTCTCTCTCTCTCTCTCTCTCTCTCTCTCTCTCTCTCTCTCTCTCTCTCTCTCTCTCTCTCTCTCTCTCTCTCTGTGTTTCTTGTAGTGGTGATCTTGGTTTGTGATGTTTCCTCTAACAATAACTTCTTCAGACCTATGGTTGGTGGTTCTCCTATGAAGGATTTCTACATAAGTTTATTGTAATCATGGTTTAATGAATAATATATTAATTCTCTTTGAAGTGTGGGGTTTCTCTCTTGAAATGGTTTTCTTGACGTACACTTGTGCTATAATATTTATTGTTTATTTTTTATCTAAATATGTTTCTTCGTTTGTCATTGTTAAAATGTTGAAAATTGCCCAACACTGTCCTCATAATGTTATTGTAGGAAATTTTTTCGCATATCCTCCTTTCTTGTGCTATTATAATAAATAGTGTTACAAATGCTAGAATACAGTTTAGGATGAAATGAATCTTGATACTTGAAATAATATAGAGAATTGCATTTCACAAGATGAGTTAACATCCCAACTAAAATGGTGTAAACTGATGCAAAGATGAAAAAAATTAAAGCAAGCTACATTTAATTAGATTACATTTGTTGAAATTTATTTGAAAATATTAGAAATGATATCTTAACATGGACTAGATAAACTTTCTTTAGCAAAAATGTGTTATATTTTTTAGTAGATTTACCCTCTAATGAAGGTTTCTTGAGCACCTAAATGACCTAGTCCATAACCACCAAAACATGTAGATTTAGTACTAGTATCTAAATTTTTTATAGCACATGTCAACCCAATACTTCAAGTCACACTTCCAATTAGAAATCAATATAGATATAAAGAACATACTATAAAATTTCCACAAGAAGTAAAAAAAATGGCCAATGTTTTACCACATTAAATAAAAAAGTATTTAATTATTATTATAAGAAAGGATCAACATGAAACAAATTATAATCATGCAATCAATGAAGATAAGGTATAGAAAGCAGTTATATACAAAATAGAACATAATAAGTTTCGTATAGATGTTCACATCGATGAAAATACTCTTATGTAACTTAGATCCAATTTAGATAATTTCATCAAATGAACTCTTTCCATATAGATTTTGATTCTAATGCATATAAATATGTATTCTATAAAGATGTTTAAATTGATGAAAATAATCTAAACCAACTTACATCCAATTAATATAAACTGTTTTGATCAATTGAACTTTGTCCATGTGTAGTGTGATTTTGATGCGATTGAATATATGTTTAGATAAATGTACTTAAAAATATCTATGTTAGTTTGAAAAAAATATTATTAGAAATAATTTATACCAAGACATTGTAAGTAGTGTCATAGAATCATCTATATAAAAACTAAAAAAACAACCAATATATATTTTAAATAAACTCAAGCTATAAAATAACTCTTAAGAAAATAAAATTAAAAATTAAAAGTAATTCTTCGATAAAATAAAACAAAAAAAATTCTTAACTGAATTAAATAATTAAAAATGATATCTATAATAATCCTCATTAATTGTAAAAAAATATAAAAATATTATTTGTATAAAACAACAAAACTTTTTTAATTTTATGACCTGATTTATCTTTCCATCAATCAATTTAAAACTTAAAAATTATAAAGATAGATACAAAAATAAAAATAATTATTTCATGATAATTGCAAACTGAACCACATTCTCCCAATAAAAAAATGTGTTATTCATACTACAGACTCACTTTCCTATGCCGCTCTTTTTTATACTAAATTAAAAGTTACAAATTGTTTTTCAGAAAACAACAATGCAGATAAACCAAAAGAAATACTAGCAGTGATATTTAGAAAATATTGGGAGCAAAGGCTATGGAAATCCTTTGTCATGAACCATTATAATCCTAGGTACAGATTTAGAATATTGGAAGCAAAGGCTATGGACATCCTTTGTCATGAATCTTGAGGGATTTAATGTTCACAAAGATGATAGATAAAATTATCCATCCAATTAAAGCACACGTCTCTCCATTCTATGTGAAAGCACAATACTGCAATTATTGTAGCAAATCCTATTCCATAACTTAAACCCATTCCAACTGCCCACCATTTGTCCATTACATTTGCATCATTATTAGCTGTATTATTCCATTCTGTCTGATTTTCTTTGCAACCTGCACCACAAAGTTTTGTCCTGTTTTCAAGGGGAAACCCATGAAGATTGGGATTTCCTAGAAAAGAAGATGCCTCAAAAGTCCAAAACTGTTTTCCTTGTGGTATTAATCCAGACAACATGTTGTTCGAAAGATTCAACACAGCAAGGAATGTTATATTTGAAAGCTGGAAAGAAATTTCTCCTGACAACTTGTTTTGTGAAAGATCCAGAGACTCCAAATGAGCCATGTCCCCCAAAGATTCTGGAATTGAACTACTTAAATTATTATTTGATATGTTGAGAGAAATTAAACCCTGGAGGAATCCTAATTCTGAAGGAATAGTACCTGACAGATTGTTACCTGAGAGATCCATGAACTTGTCTGCATTGTATATCCTCCCATATGTTAGAGCCCTTCCTTTTATCCAAACTGTTATTTCATCCTCATATTTTGATACATAACCAGATTCCATGTAGAGAAATACCATGGATGAATCTGAAAATCCAAGTTCTACTTCAATAATTTGAGATTGATTGGCCATAGCATATAACTTGCTTAGATTTTGAGGAATACTTCCTGATAAATTGTTATTGGATAAGTCCAGAATTTGAAGATTATGCAGCCTCATAAGCTGGGTTGGAATTGTATTTTTAAAATTATTAGAAGTTAAGCTGAGAATTTTTAAATCTGTGAGCTTTTCAATCCAAACTGGAATGCTGCCTTCAAATTTGTTATTTCCCAAATCAAATACTTTAAGAGCCGTGCAATTTGAAATGGACAAAGGAATAATACCTTCCAACCTGTTGCCATTGAGATTTAGTGTGCTAAGAGTTTGTAGATTTCCCAACTCCTCTGGAATCTCCCCTTGCAAAACATTTTGAGCTAACTTTAAAACGATTAATCCAGAACACAACCCAATGCTTGCAGGAATCATACCTGTCAACTTGTTATTTGACAAGTCCAAAATGCCCAATTCATTTGAATCTGTACATATTGAACTTGGAATTTTTCCAGTGAGATTATTCCCTGACAATGGTAGAAAGTCTTTTGCGCCGATTGTTGCAGGAATGGAGCCATTAAACTTATTGTCTGACAAATCTAACATAAATGAGACAAAATCAAGAGGCGGAAGTGAGCCATATAATTTATTCTCCTTCAGATCCACCACAGTAAAGTTATGGGATATCTTGCGGGGTAGAGAACCTTCCAGTTGGTTGTATGAAAGATTGAGCATGTCAAGATAAGGAAGATCCCATAGCCACGAAGGAAGATTTCACACAATGTAATTACTTGAAAGATCAAGGTATTCCAATTCATATTGTTGTGACAAAAGTGGAGGAAAATCGCCTTCTATATTGCAGGACCTCAATCCCAAGTACACCAGATGGCCAAACTGTGGAACCCAACTTGTGGAAATGGCAATGGTAAATTGGTTTTCAGAAAGGTCCAGTCCTTGTAGCCGAGTCAGATTGTCGAACATCGGAAGTGAAATGTTGCCTCTTAATCTGTTGGAAGGAAGGGTCAATACTTCTAAACTAGCCAGCTTTAAAATGGAATCTGGAATTGTTCCTGACAACTGGTTGTGGCCTAGATGGAGTTCGCTTAACACCAGAAGCTCACACAGAGATGGAAGAATCTTACCAGTTAGATGGTTATAATTAAGTGACAATAATTCTATACTAGCCAGCATTGAAATGGATTCTGGAATTGTTCCTGATAGTTGGTTGTGGCTTAGATCAAGTTTACTTAATACCAGAAGCTGACACAAAGACGTAGGAATCTGACCAGTTAGCTGGTTGTCACTGAGGTCCAGAGTTGCAAGAGATGAAAGACTGCCAAAAGAGGATGGTATACCACCTTCAAAACTGTTATAGGAGAGATCCATGGTCTCAAGTTTTGAAAAGTCTGCAATAGAGGCGGGAATCTCTCCTCCTAAATTGCACCCAGCAAGAGATAGCACAACAAGGGAGGACGAGTAGTTTAGAATGAATGAAAGGTTTCCTTTCAAGTCATAATTAGAACTAAGCACAAGATTGTTCAATTTCGAACGGGGAATGAAATTGGAAGGGATGGAACCATTTAGCCTACAACCCTTGAGATCAAGTGAAACCAATGACGACACATTCTCAAACCAGGGGGGCAGTTCGAACGGGAAGGAATTATAGCCAATATGCAGATGTGATAAAGAGGAGAGGTTTGAGAGATCTGGAATATTACCTGAGAGCCCACAGTCAAACAGGTGAATTTCTCTAAGACTGGCAAGACCACTGAGGGCCTTACCCCACTTCTCCGAGGCCATTGTCAGGTTCACTCCATCCATTCGCAGGAATTCTAAGCTTCTCAGATTTCTGGCCCATACATCAAACTTACTACTATTCAACATATGCGAATAGTATTGAGCAGAAATATCCAAATGACGCAACCTTGACATGTTTCCTAACTCCAGAGGGACTTCGCCGCCAAATCCAGCTTGTTTCAAGCTAAGGAATGTAAGTCTGTGCAGCTTTGACAATTGGGGAGGAATGGAAATACCTTTAAAGTCATTCCAGCTGAGATCTAATTGCTGTAGATGCTCCAGATTAAACAGCGATGGGCGAATCTCCCCGCTCAACTCCTGGGTGTAAGCATAAGGACGATAACTCAGATCAAGGCGAATGACATGGGATGTATGGTAATCGCAGCCAACCCCCTCCCACTGGCAACAGTTGAATCCCCGCCAAGAGGATAATCGACCTGAGGAAAGATTAAGACCAGCCTTGAAATCTAATAGAGAAATTCGCTCATCTTCAATACATGCTCTTGAAATTGGCAAATCGCTTTGCAGCATTATTATCCATAACAGCAAAAATCCATAGCCCACAGATATCTTATGCGAAAGTAGAAACATTCTGTTCTTATTCTGCCAAGTCCAACCACATAAAATGGGAAATGAGTTTGCAGCATTTTTCCATATCAACAAAATTCCACAGCCCACACACATCTTACAAGAAACTGGATACATGCATTCCTCTTCCACCAGCTAGTAAGGTTTCCTTTAATATTTTATAATTCTTGTTCCGTTGTCTATAAATAATTAAATTTTTAAGTGTTGTATTTGGGATCACAATTTGTTAAATACTTTTTTTGAGTGAGTTGAATTTTAATAATATATGTATAGGAAATAGGATTAGTTTTGAAAAGTATATTTGATTTTAATAGTATATGCATAGAAAATATAGTAAGTTTTAAGGAAAAAATTCATACATTGTTAGGTATTTTTAGATTGTATATTTGACTTTAATAGCATATGAATAGAAAATATAATTAGTCTTAAAAAGTATTCCACATAGTATTGACTTTAATAACAAATGCATAGAAAATATGTTCAACCTTAAAAAGTATTTCACGTGTTTGAATAAAAAATCTAACATTGACAAAAATATAATATACTTCACATAGACTTGAAAAGTAATCCACCTACATAGAAGATACTACAAAAATATTAATGTATTGTCACTTTTGATGTCATTGTTAAGACCAAAAAGAGAGAGGATTGTAGGGAATGTTTGAAAGAAAACAAGTTTTGTATTTAAAAAAAAAAAATGTTAATATTTATATCATGAAAAGTATTTTATTTATTTTTAATAATTTATATACAAATTTACATGATTCAAAATTTAATGCATTTTATACATTTTATAATATAAGAAATATATTAACTTTTTAATACATTTCCTAAAAAGAAAGAAAAAAGGTATATATATTGAGTATACATTTTAATACATTAATGTAATATATTTAAAAAAATAAATTGAATATTATAACATGTGATTGTCTATAAATAATTAAAATTTTAAGTGTTGTATTTATGATGATAGTTTTGTGTATTTTTTAAGTGTATATTTGATTTTAATAGTACATTAATTAAAAATATGGTTAATCTAAAAAGTAGTACTCTATATTGTTAAGTATTTTTTTGAATGTATATATAACTTCGATAATACATGCATAAAAAATATGACTAGCCTCAAAAAATATTTCACACATTATTTAATATTTATCTAGCATATATTTGATTTTAATATCACATATATAGAAAATATGATTAGCCTTGAAAAATATTTTATTTATTGAAATTAAAAAAATCTAATATTGACAAAAACACATTATACTTTATATGAAGACTTGAAAAGTATTCCACATACATAGAGGATACTGAAAACAGGGACAATATTCTGGGAATGCATAGAAGAGAGTGAGTTTTATAAACAAAATGTGCCTTAATGAGGTTACTCTTTTAAAAAGTATTTAGCTTAAAATAATATTAATTATGGTATCGTGAAAATTCTTTTAATTTTAATAAATAAGTTATAAATATAAATTAAATGAGTTCAAGTTTTAATGTATTTTAAAATTTAAAAAATATAATTACTTTTGTATACAATTGTTGAATAAGGAAATAAAATAGGGTTTATATAGAATTGTGTATACTTTTTAACACATTACTATTTTAATATATTTGAGAAAAATAAGTTGAGCATTATAATGTGCTTGACAAATATATTAAAACAGGGGTAATCATTTTGAATAATGTGTACAATCAATTTAATATATCAACATTTTACATACTTTAGAAAAATGGAAGAAATGTATCAACATTTTCTAGGTTCAATGGTACAAGTATAGTGAAGAAGAAATTTATAGGCCTATATGGATGAACTAAGCATGAATCAAAACATAAGCAAGAAAGATACCAAGGCACATATATAAGATTTAAGAGTCAATATAAGATCCCCAAGTTCGAATTGGACTTGGGCATGTTGGTAACAAATAGATCACAACAAACACCTTTAATAAAAGTATATTCAAAATTATGGAAATGATTGAATGCATCACACTTATCTCATACAATTTTCATAAATGAATTGATGCATAATCAAGTTCCTTTCAAGGTGCTCTAAAGTGAATTTTTAAGAATGATGTTGTAATGCATATGAATTTTACTAATTTATGATTACTAACAAATACTATATTTTTTAAAATACTAAGATATAACAAATCATTATGGACTTTTTGCCTAGTCAACTTCTAATGACTATATGAAAAGGGTGGGAGATGGTTGATTTTTTTTAAATTATGTGTCAGATCCATGTTATGTAGCATCACTATTAGATGCCACGCAAATGACATCGAGATAAGAAATTACATACCAAAATTAGAAATCAATGAATGAAAAAGTAGACCAATAAATGATAGGAATTTGTGAGAATGAGAAGGATATGATATGGATAAAATAAATGTGTAGGAATATGTACAAGTAGAAAATGATGATGAATAACAAAAAGGGATGGAACTAAAATTAACACAAAAGTATGTCACATATCACTTTGTAATTGCATTGACACATTATTTGAAAATAGGACTAAAGCTAAAAGGGAATTAGGATGCATATGTAAACTTCACCATTACAATTTTAAATTTGTTAATAACAATATATTTTGGTAATATTTTACTTAGAATAATCAATTAAATGCTACCAATAGGCATACAATCAATCCATATACAATAAGTAGGTTAATATGTATGAAAATTAGTATTAATTTATAAATTCTAACTATAATATGATAGCTATATGCCTAGCCTTAGGAACTATAATAAAGAGTAAACCTAATACAATATGTTGATTCCACTTTGATCAATACTAGAAATAGATATCCACTATCTAGTACATACATTTTATTTTTCACATTCTTTAATTCCTATTTAAGTCTTCATGAACTCAAAATCACCAAGAGTATTAGGACCTAAATAATTTTGAAGGGCCACAAAATCTTGATCACAATTGAATTATCCTTGGAACTCAAGGGACAATAAGAGATCTAATCTAGTTAAAAATTTTAATAGTTGTCTAACCATTAACGAATAGAAAGTCCTTGAAACCACCAAAAATATAAAGTTCTACTATGTTACCCCCTAGAACATAAAACATATGGTCAAAGATTACTTATAACTTCAAAACACGTGATAGAATATTATTCAAGCTCATGTTTGTCAGATATAATATCATTGATCTCATATCCCATAAGGTTCAATATTAAATGACCACTGCATAGGCTACCATGAACAAAAATATGAAGTTTTATTTAAATGTAATAATTAAACAATTAAGTATGGAGAGAAAATGTATATGAATATGATTTATTACAAATAAACAATTCAATAAGACCCATTGAAATGCATTTCTTAAATCAACTATATTTTAGGGTTACAACAAAATATATAAAACTGGGTACAATATTTTAGACCAACAATAAGAATGTGGAAATAGTTAATAATTGTATAAATAAATGTTATTTATATATAGGGTAAGTAAAATAAGAAAATGATAATGCATGTAAACAAAAAAGATTAAATATAGTAAAAGTGTGGAAATCAATATTCATAGTACAAGTAAAGAAAAATATAAATGAGTTAAATAGGGGTAATTATATGGAAATGTGAGGCTAAAAGTGAGTGCAGGGTCTTAATAGGTCATCTATTTTATTTAAATCAATGAAAACTAAACTTAAATGAGAAATTGAAGATGTTTGTAGACAAAATTTAAAGGTGTGAAAATAACAAGAATTGTAATACTGAAATTATAATTTATAAAATATTAAGTTTTGTAAAAATGATAAAGATTAAGAGGCTCAAATATTTAGCACACATAAAAGAAATTTTCATTATTGCTAAAATATGACATAGGATTAGGCTTGCAACCTTACAAATATTTGAAAAACAATTGATGTAAATATCATTAAGAACATGCAATGTAAGTCATATTTTTAGATATATCACAAAGGATGCATCACAAATAATTTTTATTGGGTGTGCATGTTACACTTGGGGAATTGACCTCTACATAAAAATCTTAATGTAAATGAACATTGGGGTGTTTTAAATAAGAAAAATGTGACCTAGTATATCATTTCAACTTTAAAGGGAATGGGAACAACTTAATTAATGTGATAACAACTTAATTAATGTGATACATTAATGGCTAGGAATAATGCATAAAATAAGGATGGGGCATTTAAAAGTGAGATTTCAAACTCTCTATAGATCACTTCATATATTCAATTCAAAGAAAATTTTATTC
Source organism: Cryptomeria japonica (assembly GCF_030272615.1). NCBI lineage: Eukaryota > Viridiplantae > Streptophyta > Pinopsida > Cupressales > Cupressaceae > Cryptomeria > Cryptomeria japonica. Next base: position 601,124,424 of record NC_081412.1, on the reverse strand, counting down.
ATATTTTAGTCCTTCTAGGATTGTGAAGCTATCATTTCTCTACACCACACAGACTTCTATTATATTGAATTTTTGTTATTGCTAAAATATGACATAAGATTAGACATGCACTCTTTTGAGAGTAAAGAACCTTCTTGTTAGATTTTATGTTTTCTATTCTATTATTCTTAATAAATAATTGAATTTCAAAAGAAATTAAATTAATTTATTTTCTTATGATTAATGAATTAAAATAAAATTTATAAATTATTTTATGCATGATCTTAATTTAATTATATATTTAGTAACATATACATATAAAAAATAAAAATCCAAATATTAATTATTAGGGCATTTAAATTTTACGTTGAGAAAGAAGTAACTCTACAATAATAGAGTAACAAGGTCAGCAATATATCCATGAAAGTAAAACGAAGACCAAAAAATATCCTTGAGTATATAAAACAAAAAATAAAAATAAATAATTATATATAAATATGTAGATACATAAGCATGTGAAGTTGTAAATAAATCCTTGCAGCTAAGTATATGGAGTTGTCAAAACAAATTAAAAAGTTAAAAAATAAAACTGTGTTTTCTTATCCTCTACAATGAAAAATTGAAACTGTGTTTTCTTATCCTCTACAATGAAAAATTAAAATTGTGTTTTCTTAACTAATATAAACTAATTGTTAAACTATTAACTAATGTAAACTAATGTAAACTAATGAAAAATTAAAACTGTGTTTTCTTATCCTCTACAATGAATAATGTGCAAAATCAATTCACTTAATACATCAACTTTTTTACATAATTTAGAAAAATAAAAATAATGTACTATCAACATTTTCATGATTCAAGGGCACAAGCATAATGAAGAAGAAATTCATAGGCTAACAAGGATGAACTAAGAACTAGCAATCAAAATCAAGAAAAATACGAAGACAAATATATAAGATTCCTGGGTGAATCTAAGATCCTCAAGTCTGAAGTGGACTTGGGCATGCTGTTGGAATGAAAAGATCACAACAAACACCTTTAATAAGAGTATATTTAAACTTACTGGAATGATTGAATACATCACTCTTATCTCAAAAAAATTTCATAAATAAATTGATCCATAATCAACTTCCTTTTGGTGCCCTGGAGCATTTTTTAAGAATGACTTCCTTGTACTGGATATGATTTCTAATAATTTATTATTATCAACAATTACTATTTTTTAGATACTAACATATAATAAATCATTATGGAAGTGTTTAACAAGTCAACTCCCAATGACTAAGAAAAGAGTGGGAGATGGTTGATTTTTTAGAATTATGGGTCAAATCCATGCTATGCAGCATCACTATTAGATGCCACACAAAGTGCATTGAGATAAGAAATCAAATATCAAAATTAGGAATACATGAATGAAAAATAGGCCTACAAAGGATAGGAATCTATGAGAATAATAAGAATATGGTATTGATAGAATAAATGTGTAGGAATATGTACAAGGAGAAAATGATGATGGATAACAAAAATGGATAGAACTAAACTTAACACAAAAGTATGTCAAATATCAATTTATAATTTTATTGACATATTCTATCAAAATAGAATTAAAGCTAAAATAGAATTAGGATAGGTAAGCAAAATTCATCATTACAATTTTAAATTTGTTAAAAAAAATATGTTTTTAATGTTTTACTTTGAATACTAAATTAAATGCCCTCAATAAACCTGCAATCAATGTATATACTAGAGCTAGGTTAATATGTACAACAATAAATATTAATTTAGTAAATTTAATTATAACATGAGATAGTTATGCCTCACTTTAGGAGCTATAATAAAGAGTAAACCTAATAAAATATGTTTATTCCACTTTCATCAATAGTAGAAATAGATATCCACCATCTAGTACATACCTTTTATTTTTGACATCTTTTGATTCCTATGTAAGCCCTCACGAACTCAAAATCATGAAGAGTATTAAAACTTAAAGAATTTTGGAGGGCCACACAAACTCGATCACATTTTAATGATCCTTGGAACTCAATGAATAATAAGGTCTAATAGAGTTTAAAAATGTAATAGTTGTCTAATCATTAACAAATAGAAAGCCCTTTAGAACACCAAAAATATAAAATCCTATTATATAACCCCCTAGAACATAACACATATGATGAAACTTCACTTATCACTTCAAAGCACGTGATATAATATGATTGAAGCTCAAGTTTATCACATATAATATCATTGGTGTCACCTCAACATTTAGTAACCACTACATGGGCTACCATGAACAAACTTCCATCTACAAGAACTAGGAGTAAGGTACAAGAGGTGCAAGCTTCCACAGGTGCTCTTGTAGATGGACCTATGGAAGCTTGCACCTCCAGAATACTCTTGATTGATTGAACTTGATGAATTTTCACTTTCTCATTTATCTTTTTATTGCCTTTCGCATAGTTATTCATAGCTTTTTTGTTGATCTCAACCAGATTTCTAAGATTTCCTTTAATGTCTACCAAATCTTTTTCCAAGGCTGGTATTTCTGGATTCATGCTCAGTTTTAATGACTTAACAACTTTAGTTAATTTTTGGGTCATTTTAAGGAGTTTATTTGTTTTATTAGGCATTGGAGTCTCAGTGAAAGTGTTAATAGTTTCAAATATTCATTGTTTGATAATGTTGATTTCATTGATTACGCACTAGAAGCACTTCTCTTGACTAGAAGGGGAGCTGGCCAGTAGCATATCAATATTCAGGGCAAGTGCAAGGTAATGAGTCACAAATTCGTAGAAGTTCGCGCGTTGGAAAACACACTCTTATAAACGGGGGCTCGTTTGCAAAAAATTGGGGCCAGTTTATGCTTTGGGCTCCCGAGCCGAAAGGTAATGGGGTCCGAAGCAAAAATAAACGGGCCCCCGTTTTGTTCTAAAATGGGGGCCCACTTTTAAACAAAACGGGGGCCCGCTTTTAAACAAAACGGGGGCCCGCTTTTAAACAAAACGGGGGCCCGTTTCTAAAAACAGGCCCCCGTTTTGTGGAAGTTGATTCCACAACCCACCACTTGGCTCGAGATTAGGCCTGGGATAGGCCTGGGATGGCCACACTTGAGACATGGACATGCAAATTCAAATCTCCAGGAATGAAAGCACAAATACAAACTTCTGAAATAGTTTACATGCCTCTAATCAGAGAATTTTTATAGGAAATTAAAACCCATTTCAGATTATACTGTCTAGATTCTAAATATGTAAATTTATTTAAAAATTGATTATTTTAACTATTTTTCATTTAATTTATACTAAATCGGGTCCATAAATTTGAAATATTAACTAATTTTGTTAATATAATAACTTTTTTATTTTAAAGAATTTTGGAAAAAAAATAATATGTCATCAATCTACACAAAATTATTTTGTATTTACAAAAAAAACAATCAAAAAATGTTAAGTTTACATCAAATTATGTGGGTCGTACATGTCAAATTTTTTAAAAAATAATTACGGTCATTAAAAAATTAATTTAAAAAAAAATATTAGAAAAAAAAATACAGAAAAATATGCTCATCAATCTTCAGTGTGTTACAAACCATTTCCCAAAACGATTTGAGAAAATAATTTTAATTGTGTCAAAAAGTGTGGGTCGTACACATGCATGGTATGGTCCTGAAACGGGCATTTTTAAAACATAGTTTTCAGAACTCCATTCAAAAAGTTATTTTTTATTACGTGGGTATTAAAATAAATTACATATTTGGAAAGTACACTTAGAGGGCTATCTTTTATAGCACTGACTTTTTCCAAGATTCAATCTCTAAGTGTTTCAGAATTTAAGCTCAAATGAGACAAAATCTAAAAATCAGGGAAAACACTTCCACTTTTTGGCCAAAAAGTGGACTCATCTTCTTTCATTGACCCTTCACTAAATCACTTTTACTATTGTTCAAGTCCACCTAGTCCAGATTTATAGGAATACCCAACTTAATCTCCTTATCCCCTTTGTGATTTGGATCCATAGGTTTCCCCACTTTTTTTCTTGTAGAGCTAACATTACCCAAATCCCAGGGAGGAGGGGTAATGTTCTTTTTGGTTGACTTTACAGGTTGGGATTTACACTTCCTACTATTGTTAGTGCCAGGAGTGACCCTAGCAAGGGGACCCTCTTCCTCGAAGGCCCTATACTCTGGATCTTCTTCCGACCCTTGAAGGTTCAGCCAATCCATAGCAAACCCTTCATCCTCAATTTCAATATCAGACACAACATGCACATCATGACCAATCTAGGATTTGGGGTCACTATCACATTTGAGGGTCAATGAGAGCTTGACTTCATATTTTTTAGCATACTCCATTATAAGAAGGATCAACCCCTCATGTAAAATAAGGCTTTCATACTTCTTTGCATGGTTGGATAGACTATGCTCCAAAGAGGATAACAAGTAAAACAACATAGAAATTTTTCTATCATGTCTAAAATGGTTTAAAATAGTGAAATGATAGGAAAAACTACTAACATAATGGTCATCAAACGTAATGTACCTCACAACCACCTCTGCAACATTGGCCCATAGTCTTAACAGGTATTTTCTGTTGTAACCCCCATCTATTGTCTTTCTAACCCTATCTCTCTCAGTCTGCTTGTCAAAGAAAATGAAAAGGGGTTCCTCCATCACCTTGCATTCTCTGTAGAATTTCTTCCCCTCCATCTGTAAACTAGTAATACCCAAATTCGCTCCTCATCAATTCTGAACTTAGCACCATAGGAAATCAGGATTCTATTATTCTAGCCATTAACAAACCCTTCTGTCGCTCTAGAATCATGACCATGTAGGGTTTTATGTATGGGATGAGGCCGCCATTCATAATCTTAGTCCACATATCCTTTCTTTACTCCCACTTATGACATGAAGTCGGCTCAATCCTATTTTTATTTTCTCCCATGTTCAAATTGCTCCTACCAATTCTGAGGTTCACCGTCACATAAACAGAGCAAAACCTAAATACAAAAAACCAAGAATCCGAGAATAATTTTGAAGCCCTAGTATTATGTCTACTCAAATTATTGCAAGAAGTAGTTTTATGCATGTGATGGGACCATATCATTAATATTTGTCTGTTGAGAATCCATAAAACTTGTAGCATCTTTTCATGTCACTTCACTCAAGTGTATCGGGAAAGTTTCCCCTTCCCTCCACTGTTTGATTTTTTTCATAACCCACACCCAAATTTGCCACATAGTTTGCAAGTTGGTTGCCTTCCTGATAGACATGCATGATTCAGACTTCATCCAACTTGGAAATCATATTTAGGCATTCCTAGATTAAGTGCTTGATTGTCCAGTTGGGCTTCATATGATTAAGGAGGAAATTAATAATATTTAGGGAGTCACTTTCAAGCCATACCTTTTTATGACCTCTCTAAATAGCAAGTTGAAGCCCAAGGTAAGCTGCAAAAAAATGACACTTCATGTAAATAAATAAAAATGATATAGTAAAAGTGGAGGAAGAAATCACCATAGTATAAGTAAAGAAAAAGATAAATGGGGTAAATGGGTGTAAATGTAGGGAAATGTGAGGCTAAAAGTGGGTGAGGGGTCCTAATAGGTCATCTATTTTCATTAAACGAATGAAACTGAAATTAAACGAGAAATTCAAGATGCCTATTCACAAAATTTGAAGGTGTGATAATAACAAGAATTGTAATGTTGAAAAAATGATTTTACCATTATTTGGTCTAGCAAATTTTGTAGATCAATGATTGAAACTATCCTCCTTTGGTTATTAAGATGACTTTGTGATAACAATAATATCACACACTTTGGCCTAAGTGGGACGATCAAAATAAACAACACATCTTAATTCGTATCAATAAAGTGAAGAGATTATCAATAGTTTAAGGATAGTAAATTAATAAGTTGTGCATCATTTCATAGTTGTACTTAACATTTAAAAATTTTAAATATTTTAAAGAATTTTCTATCATTTATTGTTTTATTTTTAATTTATTGTTTTTTAATTTTTGATTATGTAATATTATTCTATTTTATATAACTTTCACTGCAAATAGTCATTTTTCATGATATCTTAGTATTACATCATTAACTCCAATATCTAGTGTATGGATCTATAACATCCTAAAAATGCACCCCTTGCAATTTTTGACTGCATTTGGGTCTTCGCCTTAGTGTTTGCACCCCTCAGCTTGATCAAAGACTTGAATATGCTCATGCAAATTAAAAATACATTGCAGTTCAACATAGCACTCTACCTACACCTTGATCTTGCCCCAAAATAGGACAAGACCAGGGCATGGCACCCTGGGATCCCCTATTTGAGACCTATCTTGGGCTCCCTCCCTTTGGCTCATTTCAAATTGGAGTGGGAAAATGCCCCCTATGTTAGCCCAAGTCAAAAAATTAGTTAATTAAATCCCACTGGCATGTATATATGTATATAAGAGGGATTTCCCCTCTCATATATATATCTAGGATTCCTAGACCTTTGATCATTAAATTAACTTGACTTTGTTTTGTTTCTTTTAACATTTTTCCTATTAGTGCTATTCTCAAATAAAAATCACTAATTGAAACATTGGGAAACTTGATTGAACTATCTTCGAAACAAATTTTTATAACCTCATTTAAATTTTTTAATCTCATTAGATTTAGAGAAACTAATACAATAGATGACATTTGGTCCTAAATAATTGAGCCTAGGTGAGATGTTTTGGAATTTTGCAAACTACCGAGTGAACTAAAAGTGCTTTACAAATATTGTATCAACATACAAGTACCCATTGTATGACTTCTTGCTTTCAGATGTCTTATTGTCATGATGTTAGAAAGTTCTTAACAATCACAAAAATCACAATCTACACTTCACTTGATGAATTTATTAACTATGCTTCCATTTAAATTCAAATAATTATTTATACATCTTTCTAAATTTTTAAATTAATACATACCAAAATGACTACCTATTTACATCAAATAAATAACCGTATTTCTTTTAAAAAATACATTTTATTTCAAATCAATATGCAATTATTATAATATATATTTTTTAAAATATATTTTATTTTATAATCGTCTTAAAAACAAAGTTCACTTCAACATGAAACAATCAACGGTCAAAGATGTAACCATGATTTTCAATCAGCTTTGTCCCGTGAACGTTCAAGTCAATCAACTTTTCATTGGTCAACAAGGCAAACGACAAACCAAACATTTAAGTGCTCATTTTCATCATCATTGGCCACCGAACTTACACCGACTTTCTTATGAGAAATTTTGTATATAGCGACTCTTCTCAATAATTAAAAGTCGTTCATCTCCCGTTGACCTTAGCAATTTATTATTACTCACAGGGACAGGCAATAAAACATCGCACTCAAATAACGTGTTATTGATCGTTTGGAAAATTACACTGATCTAATTTATTATCTAATTTATTAATGTTATAAAGGAGCCCTAGATATTAAGTTTCGCAACTGTTGCATCCGAGAGGATTGAAGAACTTGTTGAAGAGACCAAAATTAAAACACTATCCCACCCTTCACATGACTGTTCACAAGGAAATCTACTAAAAAGGTGGTCTACAAAGAAATTATGTTTCTGTTTCTATGAAACTGCACCATGTATCAGTCAACCATTCATATTTTTTTTTTAGATAAATGCACAAGCTATTGAAACACCTCAATTTTTTTTTTCTAATGTCCAGCTCTTAATTTACCCAGATTAAAGATTAAACATATAAAACAAGTACATAATTAAAAACCTTTTGAGTAGCTGGATAACCCATTAAATTAAATAATAATCACTTATAGTTATACAAATCTCTCATAATAGTTTTGGAACTTTTCAAAGGGATGAAAAAAAGAAAAGTGAGGAGTTCAGAGGTGAGAATTGTCAATAGTCAACTCTATTTAGGTCAATATACAATAGTCAACCTTCTTTGATTTCTTGAAACATTGATTATATTACGTCAGATGTTCTAAAGTCTCTTACAATAATTTTCATAAATCTCCTGATAGCTATGGCTACCCTAAAAGAGGAGAGGCTATGATGATGAGGAGAGTAGTAACCACCATGAAGGTCCTTGGCAAGGAGCCTGCACAAAGGAAATCTCTTTTCAAAACCACTTGCAAGGCAAGAGGAAAGGTATGTAAGGTCTTGATAGACTCCATGTCTACTGAAAACTTTGTGTCACTTGAAATGGTAGAAAATCTTAAACATAGAAGGCTGCCTCATCCTTACCCCTACAAGGTCTCATGGCTCACCCAAGGTCAACGAGAAATGGTAGAAGAGCAGGCTTGGGTGGAGTTTCAGATTGGATCATACAAGGATAGAATTCTATTTCATATAGCCAAAATAGATTCATGTCATCTCTTATTTGGGAGACCATGGCAGTATGACTTGAAAGCTCATCACGATGGCATGAGAAACACCTATTCAATTACCAAGGATGGTAAGGTGATAGAACTCTTACCTCTGATAGAGGAAGACATGGACCCAAAAGAGAAAGATGCCAAAGTGCTTATGGTGGAACGAAAATAGTTCATGAAGGAGATTGTGGAGAAAGGTGTAGTTTTCTATGCCCTCATGCCTAGTCCCAAGGTGACCAAGAAAGAACAATTTGAAGAAGGGAAAGAAGGAGGACAAAAGCACATAGACCCTACAGTCAGACAATTTCTTGGTAAGTACAAAGGTATCATCTTAGATAGAATGCCAAGATCCCTACCATTGGTGAGAGACATTAGTTACTACATAGATCTAATCCCTGTGTCTACCCTACCCAACAAGGAAGAATACAAACTCACTCCAGAGTAGAATGCGGAGATGGCAAGGCAGATTGAAGAGTTGCTTGAATCAGGACTGATTGGAAAAATCTTGAGCCCATGTGTAGTACCTGTTGTCCTTGCACCTAAGAAAGAAGTCACTTGGAGGCTTTGGACTGAATCAAGGGCCATCAACAAGATAACTATAAGGTATAGGTTCCCAATCCCTAGGATAGAGGATTTGCTTGATTTCTTGGGGAATGCTAAGTATTTCACCAAAATGGATCTAAAAAGTGGATACCATCAAATTAGGATAAGGCCATGGGATGATTGGAAAACAACTTTTAAAACCAATGAGGGGTTATATGAGTGGAAAGTCGTGCCATTTGGGTTATCCAATGCCCCTAGTACCTTTATGAGGTTGATGAATGAGGTCTTAGTGGAGTTTATAGGCAAGTTTATCATAGTATATCTAGATGATATCTTGATCTTCAATCACACAAGGAAAGAACACCTCAATTTTTTTTTTCTAATGTCCAGCTCTTAATTTACCCAAATTAAAGATTAAACATATAAAACAAGTACATAATTAAAAAACCTTTTGAGTAGCTGGGTAACCCATTAAATTAAATAATAATCACTTATAGTTATACAAATCTCTCATAATAATTTTGGAACTTTTCAAAGGGATGAAAAAAAGAAAAGGGAGGAGTTCAGAGGTGAGAATTGTCAATAGTCAACTCTATTTAGGTCAATATACAGCAGTCAACCTTCTTTGATTTCTTGAAACATTGATTATATTACGTCAAATGTTCTAAAGTCTCTTACAATCAATTTGAGAAATCTCCTGATAGCTATGGCTACCCTGAAAGAGGAGAGGCTTTGATGATGAGGAGAGCAGTAACCACCATGAAGGTCCTTGGTAAGGAGCCTGCACAAAGGAAATCTCTTTTCAAAACCACTTGCAAGGCAGGAGGAAAGGTATGTAAGGTCTTGATAGACTCCGTGTCTACTGAAAACTTTGTATCACTTGAAATGGTAGAAAAACTTAAACATAGAAGGCTACCTTATCCTTACCCCTACAAGGTCTCATGGCTCACCTAAGGTCAGTGAGCAATGGTAGAAGAGTAGGCTTGGGTGGAGTTTCAGATTGGATCATACAAAGATAGAATGCTATTTGATATAGCCAAAATAGATGCATGTCATCTCTTATTTGGGAGACCATGGCAGTATGACTTGAAAGCTCATCATGATGGCGTGAGAAACACCTATTCAATTACCAAGGATGGTAAGGTGATAGAACTCTTACTTGTGATAGAGGAAGACATAGAACCAAAATGGAAAGATGCCAAAGTGCTTATGGTGGAAGGAAAACAGTTCATGAAGGAGATTATGGAGAAAGGTGTAGTTTTCTATGCCCTCATGCCTAGTCCCAAGGTGATAAAGAAAGAACAATTTGAAGAAGGGAAAGGAGGAGGACAAAAGCAAATAGACCCTGCGGTCAGACAGTTTCTTGGTAAGTACAAAGGTATCATCATAGATGGAATGCCAAGATCCCTGCCACCAGTGAGAGACATCAGTTACTGCATAGATCTAATCCCTGGGTCTACCCTACCCAACAAGGTAGCATACAAACTCACTCAAGAGTAGAATGCGGAGATGGCAAGGCAGATTGAAGAGTTGCTTGAATCAGGACTGATTGGCAAAATCTTGAGCCCATGTGTAGTACCTGTTGTCCTTGCACCTAAGAAAGAAGGCACTTGGAGGCTTTGTACTGAATCAAGGGCCATCAACAAGATAACTATAAGGTATAGGTTCCCAATCCCTAGGATAGAGGATTTGCTTGATTTCTTGGGGAGTGCTAAGTATTTCACCAAAATGGATCTAAAAAGTGGATACCATCAAATTAGGATAAGGCCACGGGATGAGTGGAAAACAACTTTTAAAACCAATGAGGGGTTATATGAGTGGTAAGTCATGCCATTTGGGTTATCCAATGCCCCTAGTACCTTTATGAGGTTGATGAATGAGGTCTTGGTGGAGTTTATAGGCAAGTTTATCATAGTATATCTAGATGATATCTTGATCTTCAATCACACAAGGAAAGAGCACCTCAAACATATAGATTTGGTTCTCAAGAGGTTACATGAAGAGGAACTAATAATCAATTTGGATAAGTGTTTGTTCATGTAGGAGGAGATCATCTATTTGAGCTTTGTAATCTCACAAGGTGAGTTGAAAATAAAGCAAGAAAAGGTAAGTGCCATACTATCTTGGCCAACACCTAAGACTATGAATGACGTATGGAGCTTCCATGGTCTAGCAAATTTTTATAGGAAGTTCATAAGAGGATTTAGTCATGTTTGTGCACCCATGCTTGACACCATAAAGGGAGGACAAAAGTGCAGGTTCAGTTGAACCAAGGAGGCAGATGTTTCATTTGAAACATTGAAGAAGAAGGTTGCAGAACAACCAGTCCTTGCCTTACCAGACTTCAACAAGATATTTCAGGTAGAGTGTGATGCAAGCCACATGGCTATTGGGGCAGTGCTCAGTCAGGAAGGAAGGCCTATTTCTTTTTTCAGTGAAAAGATAAATGATGCCAAGAAGAGATACTCATCTTATGACTTGGAGATGTATGCTTTAGTATAGTCGTTGAAGAAGTAGAGGCACTATTTGCTACCTAAATAGTTCATAGTATTTACTGATAATCAGGCACTCAGTTTCATCAATAGCCAAGAGAAGCTAAACCATTGGCACATGAAGTGGGTAGAGACCCTACAAGCCTTCACCTTCACCCTCAAGCACAAGAAGGGGGTCAAGAACAAAGTTGTAGATGCATTGAGAAGGAGGGTCTTAACTGTCAACCAAATCAAGATGGAGAGTGTTGGCATTGATTCCTTGAAGAGTATGTATAATGCTGATGAAAACTTTCAAGAGATCTACAAGGTATGTGAAACCTTTGGTGAGAGGTATCATATTAAGTTTTATGAATTTCTGATACAAGATGGGTTGTTATTTAAAGGAAGACAATTGTGTATTCCTAAGTGTTCCATGAGGTCAAATATCATTGGGGAGAAGCATTGTGGAGCTATGGTAGGTCATTTTGGCCTTGACAAGACCCTAGACCTTGTGAAGAGACACTATTACTGGCCTAAGTTGTAGGAAGATGTAAGGAAGTATGTGGAAATATGTGTCATATGTCAGAAAGCCAAGGGGAAGTCCACTAATGCTGGTTTGTACCAGCCCTTACCCATTCCTTCTAGGCCATGGGAGAGCATGAGTACGGATTTTGTGTTAGGTCTGCCTAGGACAAGAAGAGGATTTGACAGTGTCTTTGTAGTGGTGGACAGGTTTAGTAAAATGGCTCATTTGTTGCCATCTATGACCTCTTGTGATGCCTCATATGTTGCAGACCTATTCTTTAAATAAATAGTCTGTATCCATGGATTGCCATTAACTATTATTTCAAACAGAGATGTGAAGTTTATAGGTCACTTTTGGAGGACCCTTTGGAAGAAGTTGGGGACTAACCTAGCTTTCTCATCATCCTACCATCCTGAAATGGATGGGCAAACTGAAGTTGTCAATACGTCATTGGGAAACCTGCTAAGATGTTTGACAAGGCAACATGGAGAGAAGTGGGACAATATATTGTCACAGGCAGAATTCTCATACAATGACACTATTAATAGGAGTACATGAAAGTATCCTTTCCAAATTGTGTATGGCATCCACCCACGAGGAGTATTGGAGTTAAGGGATTTTCCCAAAGAAGAACCCATTAGTGCAGATGGTGAAGCTTTTGCATTAGCCATCAAGGAGGTACATGATCAAGTGAAGTCTCATCTCCAATAATCTGCAGAAAAGTATAAGGCCTATGTTGATAAGAAAAAGAGGGATGTGCAGTTTAGTGTTGGAGATTTGGTATGGGTACATCTAAAGAAGGAGAGACTCCCAAAGGGTAAGCATACCAAACTCATGCAGAGGAAGATTGGACCATGTTAGATCTTGAAGAAGTGTGGACAAAATGCCTATGAAATCCAACTTCCTCCTGATCTTGGATTATCACCCATATTTAATGTGTGTGATCTTACACTTTTCAAAGGTAATAAAAATGAAGTGGAAGAGCCAATATAGGTTGCAGCAGACAATGACATTCCAAAGCATGAATCACCTAAGTTGAGCAAAGTGTTAGACACTAGAGTCACAAAGAAGACAAGGAACAGGGAGTACATTGAGTACTTGGTGGCTTGGCAGGACAAACTAGACTCGAAGGTAGTTTGGATGACAGATCAACAAATTTCCAACCATGCTGCTGACTTACAAACTTGATCTCAAGTGGGCTTGAGATCTCTTCTCCCAGGGAGTATGGTGCAGGGGCACCTCATCAACATGCCAATCATGGCTCTAAGGATGCAGAATAGGATCATTGTAGTGTCTTCATGTTTTTTGGTTGTGCAAGTTTGTTTCATGTATTCAAATAAATCCCACCATGTAAGTCCATGCCACCAATTAGGCAAATTGATAAGCCAATTGGGACAATGTGGTCAATAGGGGTAGTAGATGGTTTACTTTTGTGTTTGATAGGTTTTAGACGTGTTTTAGGAGTGTTTGGTTGATCCATGTGTGTGGATCCCAACTTTAGCAAGTTTGACAACATTTTGTGCAAAATTGCAAAATTACAACTTTTGAAAAATGCAACTTTTGAGTGCAAAAGTGCAAATTTTTGAAATACGGTTGGGGGAAGCCTTTCAACGGTTCCAACCTACTCCAAATTCAGTTGGAAATTGTTGGAGAGTTTTATAATCCCTGTGGACATGATTTCCAATATTTTTGTTGTGGTTGGAATTTGTGAAGCAATAAAACACAAAAATACTGAAGTTTTCCCAGAAATTCTAAGTTTGCATTGATTGCATGTGCCTGTATGGATTGGATTGAAGCACACCATTCATGGAATAGATATAAGGGTGAAGTATATTTGATTTGGTGGTGGTCTAAGGTTCTAATTGTTCCTAAGGAGTGAGAACCCTCCATTTTTCTGACTTTAACCCAGAAACTGAGGGTTTGGAGAGGGTTTCAGATAAACGTGGCCTTATCTTGCATTCTAGTCCACTATAATACTCTTCCTTTGGAGGGATATAGGATAAGCCTCTTTAATCTAGGGTTATCATGGGTTTTTTCAAGGGAGACTTGGTTGTGTGGAGAGAGGAGCAAAATTAGGTAGGCATCTCTATGTGCCTACCTAGGACAAGATTTAGGACAATCATCATAAAATACAATAATGGTGGATTGTAGGCATGTAACCCTAGAATTGTAGGTTACTCACCATCCCCCACATGCCCATGGAATTGGTTTTATATTTGGAATTAATTGCTTGGTAGTTTCTTTGTAAAACAAGCCTAATTGCCCAATTAGGTCTCTTGGTCCCTAAAGGGTTCAAACCCTGGAAGTACAATTTTGGCCAAACCATTTTGGGAATAAGAACAAATCCCAAAAGGGTATCTGGAATGGTGATTTTTTTTTGTGGGTGTTTGTAACATTTTTGTGTTAAGATCCATTTTATCGCCAAATAGGGCTACAAGCCTAGGGGTAGGTTTCTAAGGGAGATATAAGGAATTGTAGTCTGAACTCAAATCCAATGCTTGGACCAGTCTCTAATGGTCTCAAATGAACCAAATCTTAATCCATCTGAAGCAGGAAGACATATGATGGTGTATGGTGAGTATGAGGGCTCTTACTCATCTTCAGTAGGCTTAAACCTAGAGTAAGTGTGAGTAGTTTGAACCAAGGGTGTAGAGCTCTTCCTTGTAGGACCCTTGTGATCATTAGAGGGGTCATGAGTCTAAATTTTTTGGGTCTTATCCTTATGTGTGTGGGTATGGCTCTTTATCACTCTCTCCCCCCCCTCTATCTTTCCCATTTGTTGGTTAACAGATTTGCCCCTTTCTTTAAATTATATTTTGTTTTCTTTGAATTACAATATGACTCTTGCACACCCCTTAATGAAAGGAAAACAAATAAACCAATAGTTGGGTGAACCGATTATAGGTTCATCATCTACATTAGAGGGCAGCTCCTTGTTAGATTTTCAATGAATTTTTATGCAGAAAACTTTGAAAATGAATACACTTTTTACCAGAAAGCACGTAAGGCTTTTGCATTCATTCATCAACACAAAAGAATGCTTTCAAAACAAAAATGAAAGAATATTTTTGAAGATCTATTCTAAATAAAGAGCTCACAAACTCCTACTTCCACACATGTTCATTTCATAAACTCAAAGCATAGCAAATGCATAGTAGTATGAACACTGATCAATTCTCTCTCATGTCTCACGGGACAAGGGGGACCAACACAACTCAATCCACAATGAATTTACTTGTAAATAATGTATTAATGAATTCAGAAACACAAAAATAACTGATAGCAAAATGATATTATGCACATTAGAAAATATCTCAACAGAGATCGCCAGTTCCTCAAATGCACAGATTTAAAGATTTTACATCATAACATTTCATTGATAAACCAGTCATTTAAATCTTGAGAAATTCTCAGAAAATAGATTTGTTCCTCCAAATCACAGTTTTTTGGACCCTTACATAAACTTACTTACTAACTTAAATAGCCTCTAGGATCATAGTTTGTTACATCATAACTAAACTTTACTTTAACCATAAGTTAAAGAAACCGTTTGCTTAAAACAAAAGAAACTAAAACAATAGGCATAAATTGGCTGACAGCTCATCTCCAAGTTGATTAGGACTCCACCATGGCAAAAGAAGCTGCTGATTTATCCCATTTTGCCGCAGAACCGTGCATGCCACCCCACTCTAAATGTATCATCGAAAAGTTCAAGATGACTTGGAAATAGGGGAGTCCAATATGTAGAATATGTTGCTTCCAGACCTCCTTGTCCATGTTTACCTATGACACCTTTGCCTTGTCCGCATCCAGATGATAAGAATAAACCATGAGCATTGAGTCTATCCTAGCCACCATCGAGAAATCATCCGTAGTCAAGGCTTTTGTCTTCTTAATTAACTGTATCCTTTCTTGAGTGATTTTTCGTTATATCTGTAGTAGCTTTGATTATCTGAGCATCATCTTTCATAAGTGGATGTCAATGCATTTAAGATATTTTTGCATTGTGTTGATTAGATCTGTCAATCCTTTTAGAAGTTTGGTAGATTCCTCGTGGCCCTATTTGATA
Source organism: Cryptomeria japonica (assembly GCF_030272615.1). Lineage (NCBI taxonomy): Eukaryota > Viridiplantae > Streptophyta > Pinopsida > Cupressales > Cupressaceae > Cryptomeria > Cryptomeria japonica. The sequence continues at coordinate 601,108,458 of NC_081412.1, read as the reverse complement.
ATTAAATTTTGTCACTCTACGTTCTTCTTTGACACATATAGTACATTGTCATCCAAAATCTCCATAGGTTTTTCACCAAGAACTTCATCACACCAAATTTTTGTATATCATTCATCTGTGCAAGAATTGTCATCCACCTAGTCATTTCTTTCTCGCAGACAACAACTTCTAATTCCAATTCCTTTCTCACAGTCACAACATCCTTGTATACTTTTACCAGACTGACAATATAGTGAACCTTGTTGTATTATGAGATCAAGCCATTCATTGAACATCTCTGCTACCATTTTGTTTCTCTGAACCTAATCTAACATCTTTTGATTCGCTGGAGATTTGGGGTCGAAGGATAATGCCACTTGTGACAAGGCTTGAGGATTTGGATGGTGTATGGCATTAATGTATTCAGCCATTTGAGTGATGATCTTCTTTAACTCTTTTTTATCATTTTCATCTTTTCATGATCTGGAAATCATCCTCTTCGTGGAGGACTCCAAGTGTTTGACATCAACATCTCATGAAGCAACCCCCAAATCATTTTTTTCTATTGTGAAGTCATCTTCATTAGCTTTGTCTGAGTCTCTGCCTAGAATAGGCTTAGCTATCTTGGCTGTCCAATGACCTGTTGCTTCATCTACCTCAAGCATTGTCTATGTTTTGAGTCTTTTTAGCTTGGACATTTTTCCGAGACACTTGTTGACCATATCTTCCATAGGGATTGTGATTGGGACCACACTATGTTTCTTCCCAACAGAAGCCTCTAACCATCGCGGAGTGTTTGCAGGTTCTTTGGATGGAGTGGTTGTCTGAGTACTTGGTGAATTAACAATAATAAGGGTGTTCATTGGATTCAATTCACCCTCTGATTCTTTACCTATGCCCACCTCTTGTACTGGGGGTTCATTTAATTCCTTTTGATCCATTATTATTTCAACTTCTTCACTTGGATCCAGGTCTACAATGATCTGGATCAATGCTGGCTCTTTTCTCTTCTTCTTGCTCCTTGACTGAGTTACTCGGGCTGCTGAAGAACCTAGCGGGGACCTTTTTTATCTTCTGGGTTGGATTTTTTCAACAATTGAATTTGAATCACTTGCAAAATCAACAATTTCATTAGTGGAGGAAATAGGAAGTTGAGTCACAGCATGTGAATCAACTCTTAGTTCATGGGAGGACATGAGTGACCCTTTCTTAAATTTCTAGTCTCTTAACCACTTCTCAATTCTCCTTACAACATTAAAAGTCCTAGCTTGAATATTATCATCATCTTTTTTATTCCAGTCAATCTTAGGGATTAACTCTCCTTTAACTTTCTTGTTGAATTCAGGATCTAGAACATCTTCCCTTGTTTCCTCTTGTACTCCGGATACATTGATGGGTGGCCTCATGGTGATTATTTGTTGTAGAGTAAATCTTGACCATAGTCTCCTCCTTACTTCATATTTATCACTACAATTCTCTCAGTAATCTTCCAACTGGGGTTCATGACAGAAGTGGTAATCTAAATTTAGGTTTTCCATGGTATATCCTCTGCTATCAAACTTACATCTAGCAACATAGGGTTGCAGGTTCATCTTCTTAAATTCTAATTCCAAATTTAAAGCATCAGACATGGACTTACAACTGTAGTATCCAAGTTCAATGGGAAAGGAAACTCCAGATTCACCTTTTGCCCCTAACCTTTTATCAATATGAGCTAGTTGTCTACTCACCTCAATGAGTACATAGCTATCAAAGACATACCTAGGTAGCTTGAATGGTTCACCTTTAAAACCACCTACCCGTAGATAGGTAAACCTGGGAAATTGAATGAAGAAGCTGCCATATATACTTATCAACACCATTGCTTCAATTGACATCCTTTTTTTCACATCACCCTATAGTTCAAAAGCAAGTCTTCCTACGAAGACACCATTCCATCTGGCAATATGTTCCACATGTTCATGTTGTTGTAATAAAGGATAGTAATCATAGACCTTCATATCATCCACCCATGGTTCATCGAGCAAGTCGTGCCAATCTCTGGTATAGGCTAATATGTAGAAAAGATAAGAGGACATATAAAAGCTAGACATGCCCACAAAATTACTTAAACTTTCATGGAGTCTCTCTACAATTACCTGCGCCCAGTCAAGATATCTATCACCTGATAGTAGCACCTAAATATAAAAATACATCCAGTCCTCCTAGTAAAAAGAGTGTGAATTCCCTTTTAGCCTATTCAATAGTATAAGAATGTCTCTCACTTCTGTGATGAAGTGATCTCTAGTAATGGGTTTCGACAGTCATGAACCACCCTTTTGAACTTTCAAGAGAAATTTTCTTGCAATTACACTTCTATATACACTCCTCTTCTCAGAGAAGAATGCGTATAAGGTCCCAATTAACCAGTCCTCAAATGACTCCTTGTGTGGGATTCCCATCACCGCCATTACTGTTTCCCTGTTGATACCAACTAACAGCTCACCATTACTAGTTCTTATGCACCTATTCATACAAGCTATTACCAAATCCAGGCATGGTGTAGCTAGTGGAAATGCGGCGGCTTCAACGAGACCACTTCTTACTATTTTCTCCATTATTGAACCAACTTCAAGTTTTTTGGTTCTTTCTATAAAATTCCCTTGGTCGGCATGAGCTAAGGAAGTATCATCTAATTCTGGTAGTATGCTCACTAAACATGATGTTCAACTAAGTTTCAGCAATATCGGCCTTATAATGCCTACTTATATTTCAATCAAGCAATTCTAAAACAGGGTGGAATTCTACTCCAACAAACCAAAGATTTTCTTCCTACACTGATAAATCTTCAAAACTAAAGAAATACAACATAGGGAAATTGTCTGAACTCACCTATTACCACCATGAACCTGTGAAACCCTCTCAGGAAAGTATACCTGAATTTACCTTCGGTGTCTCCAATTCGCTCAATTATGGAGATGAATTCATATATCTTTTTTGAACAAATGGGGAAAAACTGAGAAAAACTACGCACACTTCATAATGATTCATTTAAACGTGTGAAGTAACAGTAATATGATTGAAACCCTGACACTTTCTTAATTTCTCATCACCTTCGGACAAGTAGTTAGTGTCCTCATGATTACTTTCCAGATTTAAAATTTTAAACTGTTAGATGCCGAGAATATTCCTTCTTACCGCGCTACCTCTAGTGTTATCAAAGTTTTTAGAATCAGCTTGAAGTGAACCTTTTGAACATTGAACCATCTCACAAGATTTCAATGGTTCAAGTTCATTCAGGAAGAGTGACAGGGTATATGCACGAAGTTGTGGTACCAAAAAGGTGCCACACTTCAAAAATAAATTAAAAAGCACATAAGGCGCACGCCTTATAAGGCGCACACACTATAGGGTGTGCGCACTATAGGGCGCACGCCCTATAGTGCGCACACCTTATAAGGCGTGCGCCTTATAAGGTGTGTGCCTTATAAGACGTATGTGCATTATAATTAGCACGCCCTATAGTGCGCACACCTTATAAGGCGTGCGCCTTATAAGGTGTGTGCCTTATAAGGCGTATGTGCATTATAATTAGCAAAAAAACCTTGCTCTGCATTTCTGCATTCCAAACCCACGTTTTGGCATTTTTGGGTGCTATTTTCTTGCGCTCACCCTTTGTAAAAGCTTGAAATTGGGCACTAAGTTGTCCATCTCTCATCAAAATGCCGCCACGCCATCGAAGAGCTCGAAGAGGTATGTATTTTTATTTTCTTATTGTCATTTTTTAAAATTAATTTGAAGATTAAACTAGGTTTATTGATTTAAATTTATTTTCATTATCAGAAAATGAGATTAGACAAGAAAATATTGAAAACACTCAATCACCTCCTCATGAAGACCATATTGAAGAAGAAGCACATCAATCAACTCCTCATGAAGACCATATTGAAGAAGAAGCACATCAAGAACCTCCTACAATCCCTAGACACCCCATAGGTACACAACAAAACCTATTAGGTCAAATAGAAAATAGCCAAAAAGAGCTTGAAGGTTTAATCACAAGGCTAAAAGATCCCACTGGAACAAACTCCCATAGGACAAGCCTTTCCAGTTCTTTGCAATCTATTGTATCTCACATACAATCTGTGAGTGGGCAAATAAATTTTTGGTCCCGTAAGAAGGAAGAACAAAAGAAATTTTATGCTGACAAATTATCATATGCGGTAGTGAAGAAAAAGAAAATTAATAAATTTGACTTGTGTGCTCTTTTTACGGACCCCCGAACGAATCAACCTTTACACCCTAGATGTAGGAGATTCCCTATTCATTGGTGTCATCATGAAGGGATTAAGAACAATTTTTGGGATAGGTGGTGGATGGTATTTGATCAGCCCCATGCAATAATCATGAGGTACCCCAATACTTTTTGAGAAAACTGTACTGTGAGTTTGTCCTTAATGAGATCCCAAACTATTTTGATTTTCTAGATTTCCAAGGTAGAGGTGGGGGTTCCTCGCATGATAGAGAGGGTGCACAGCGTGATCCAAATCTCCCACCAAGACCCTTGGCTAGACCTATGGTGGAGCATGTTATTATTCCTTCCATTGTGAAGGAGAGTATTGAGGTCGAAACTCTAGACTCGATTAGCTCACTCACTCAGACCCTTATACAGTATGCTAGTCCTCTAGTAGAGGGTGATGTGAGTGATGATGTTGATTCTTCTAGGCATCGAGTTCCAGCTCATTTTTGTCAATCTTGTGGTTCTCTTTGCACTTATGATCCTAATAGTTCTGAGAATGCACGTGCACGAGTGGAGTTTGCTACAGAGAACATTGTCATGACAGAATCCTTGCTAAACGAAACATTTAGCATTGATACCCACGTGAATTTCATTACAAGTTCATTTCATTGCAAGTTCATTTCATTACAAGTTCATTTCATTCTTTTTATTAAATCTTATATGTAAATTTGAGAATATATCTAAATTAGTAAATTATTATGATAAAAAATCAGAGTCAAAGTGTTCACAATACTAGCAACATTCTTGCAGCACCCTTTTTCACTACTTCGTCGACTCCACGGGTATACAACAAGTGAAAAAATATAATTATTATATGTAGATAGTTGAACCTTATGTGAATGATTTTCTAATTACTCATTTTGGATGTCAAATAGTTTGATGCTAGAGCTTCAACATCAACACCTCATAGTGTATTTCATCAACAATCTTTCACCTAGGTAAACAATTTATCTTTAATGTTGTTATTAAATAATATAGATAGTTTTGGCGATTAATCAATATACTTTGTTTAATTTTTAGATGTTGAATTCAGAGACTCCTCCTTCTATCTACATGTCAATGGAGCACAGTGTTGCTGTAGTAGTAGCAAGTTCAATTGCTTTAACAAAAGTATGAGACATATTTGTAAATTTAGTAAATTTAGCATTACATTTGCTATCTTAATAATATGTTATTGAAAATTTTAACGACATGTGTATTTAGTTTAATTTATATTGTGATGCTTACAGGAGGGGCTTGTCACTCCAGATCATGAACGTGCACCTGTTGTGGATGAACATCATGATTATTTGTATGCAGTAAGTGACTATTCTATTATATGTCATTCTAAAATTCAATGTTTGTATATGCTAACATCATTCTTTTCATTGTATCAGGTGGAGTTACAAAAAAGTCTAGAGAGGAGGTCGAGTGGACGTACTCGAAAGACACCTGCATCATATACATATCCATCCCCTCGACAGGAAAAGATATCTCGTGATCCGTTTCCTTCCCCTAGAGGGAAATGAATAGAATAGGGTCCTATGTTGTATGCCTATATGGCAATTTTGAATATATGTTTTGTATTATGAATATGTGACATTCTATTGCCATATGGCTTTTCGCAAGCTCCTATTTGACTTTATTGGATACCATGTTGTATGCCTATATGGAAAATTTGAACATATGTTTTGTATTACAAATATGTGACATTCTATGTCCATATGGCTTTTGGCAAGCCCCTATTTGACTTTATTGGATATCATGTTGTATGCCTTTATAGCAATTTTGAACATATGTTTTGTTTTATGAATATGTGAAATTCTAAGTCCATATGGCTTTTGGCAAGCCTATTTGTTTGTATTGGATATATTTGATAGTTTTAACGATATACAATGTTGCATGGATTTGTAGCTTTTTGGTTAATGTAAATCATTTATCATGGTTATCCATAATTGCAGCACAAATGATTAGATGAATAATTGCACAAAGTTTATTATTACTTAAGCTTTGAACCTAAATATGTGTTTGTAATCCAAGACACAAGCCACCCCAATGTGTACGAGCTAACGGTTCGGTGCCGCAACATGACCCTACAAGATCAAACGGATCGTTCTTATGATTAACGGGCATAGAGAAACGCGATGCCGAATATTGACAACTTTGAGCAATTTGAGCACTTGGGCGATTTGGCTGCTAGGGTGTGGCCCGCAATGATCGGGCGAGTTGGAGAGAAAAAAGAAGGCATTCCTAGCGTAAACCCAACCACCCCGATGTGTACAAGCTGACGGTTCGGTGCCACGACGAGCGGATTGAAAGATGGGGCATTGTGCAACTTTTCATTGAACTCATCTGTTGCTTTTTGTCACAGCCGAGAAAGAGTTGCCACGAGCAACTAGATCCAAGTCTACCCAAACTGAGAGAGGATTTTTTTGAGTGCCATAACACGACCCTGTAGGATCAGATAGATCATTCTTATGATTAACGGGCATGGAGAACCGTGATGCTGAATATTGACAACTTTGAGCATTTTGAGCACTTGGGCGATTTGGCTGCTAGGGTGTGGCCCGCAACGATCGTGCGAGTTGGAGAGCAAAAAGAAGGAATTCCTAACGTAAACCAAACCACCCCGATATGTACGAGCTGACGGTTTGGTGCCGCGACGAGTGGATTGAAAGATGGGTCATTGTGCAACTTTTCATTGAACTCATCTGACGCTTTTTGTCCTGACCGAGAAAGAGTTACCACAAGCAACTGGATCCGAGTCTACCCAAATTGAGAGAGGCTTTTTTCCAGTGCCATAACGTGACCTCGTAGGATCAGACGGATCGTTCTTATGATTAACAGGCAGGGAGAAACACGATGCCGAATATTGACAACTTTGAGCAATTTGAGCACTTGAGGGATTTGGCTGCTAGGGTGTGGCCCGCAATGATCGGATGAGTTGGAGAGAAAAAAGAAGGCATTCCTAGTGTAAACCCAGCCACCCTGATGTGTACGAGCTGACGATTCGGTGCCGCGACGAGCGGATTGAAAGATGGGGCATTGTGCAACTTTTCATTGAACTCATCTGTCGCTTTTTGTCGCGACTGAGAAAGAGTCGCCATGAGAAACTAGATCCTAGTCTACCCAAACCAAGAGAGGATTTTTTAGAGTGCCATAACATGACCCCATAGGATCAGACGGATCATTCTTATGATTAACGGGCACGGAGAAACATGATGCCGAATATTGACAACTTTGAGCATTTTGAGCACTTGGGCGATTTGGCTACTAGGGTGTGGCCCGCAACGATCAAGCGAGTTGGAGAGAAAAAAGAAGGTGTTCCTAGCATAAACCTAGCCACCCTGACATGTATGAGCTAATGGTTCGGTGTCGCGACGAGTAGATTGAAAGATGGGGCATTGTGCAACTTTTCATTGAACTCATCTGTCGCTTTTTGTCGTGATCGAGAAAGAGTTGCCATGAGCAACTAGATCTGAGTCTACCCAAACCGAGAGAGGCTTTTTTAGAGTTCCATAACATGACCTCATAGGATCATATGGATTGTTCTTATGATTAACAAGCATGGAGAAACGTGATGCCGAATATTGACAACTTTGAGCATTTTGAGCACTTGGGCGATTTGGCTGCTAGGGTGTGGCCTGCAATGATCAGGCGAGTTGGAGAGCAAAAAGAAGGCATTCCTAGTGTAAACCCGGCCACCCCGATGTGTACGAGCTGACGGTTCGGTGTCGCAATGAGCGGATTGAAAGATGGGGCATTGTGCAACTTTTCATTGAACTCATCTGATGCTTTTTGTCGCAACCGAGAAAGAGTCGCCACGAGCAACTGGATCCAAGTCTACCCAAACTGAGAGAGGCTTTTTTACAATGCCATAACACGACCCTGTAAGATCAGATGGATCATTCTTATGATTAACAGGCACGAAGAAACGTGATGCCGAATATTGACAACTTTGAGCAATTTGAGCACTTGGGCGATTTGGCTGCTAGGGTGTGGCCCGCAACAATTAGGCGAGTTGGAGAGCAAAAAGAAGGCATTCCTAGCTAATGAGATGGGTTTTAGGATAGACTATCCTAGTCAATGCTCTTGGATCCTTTCCTTGGATCACCAGGTGTTCTAACCACCCCCTAGGGTCTCTAGGACTTCCTCTGCTTGTGGAATCCCCTGACCTTGCCCAATCCACCCACCAACAATTTGACTTTTCACTCCCAAGGTCTCACTTACTCATGAGACTCAAAGAACCCTTACTTAGGCTAATAAGAGTTTGGCTTGTTCCACACCTACTTAGGTCCTAGCAAGGATAGGACAGGTCTTGGACATGGTTATCCATGCATTCATGTGCCCCCAAGAGGTCTTCAACTTCTAACTCCTTATCGATTTCACTATTTTGTCTTTTTCCTACAAAATAGGGCTACAAGGATTGTGCCCAATTAGGCCTCCTACCCAGACTTTTAGGGCTTCCTCTTGCGAATGATGCACATGCTTGTGAAACTTCCCAAAAGACCTGCTATTCATTTGGCAAGGGCTCAAGGATTTTTTTGGTTTTGGGCCTCCAAGTGTCCGTGCACTACCCTAGGTGGATTTTAAGGTTTTTAAGGGTTTTAAAGAGGGTTTTAAGGCTTGCCAGAGTCACAGTGTTGGTTTATTGGTTTCACCACCTTTTCTAGATTAGTGGATGCTCCTCCTCTTCACCAATGGTGCTCCACTCACCCCTCTTCAACTCCTCCAAAGGGCGTCTCCTCCTTTGTCCTTCCTTGCTCTCCAAGACCTTTGCAACTTAACCCTTCCTAGTCGGGCACTATCTAGTCTCGCCTAAGAGTGGGTCTTTAGATGTCCTCCCGGCATCTTCAAGGGCCCTGCTTGCTCTGAATTATTTAACAGGGTCTGTACTCCTATTCCCCATGGTTTCATGGCGATTCCACAATGGGGAATGGAGTTAAGAACCCATTGACTCAAACCAGTCCAAAACTGGACAGTGAGAAGCAAGTTTACAAACACACACCACCTGCAAAACAAAACCTAAAATAAATGCTCACAATGAAATTAAATATACCATACAAGACACTCACCATAGTTTTGCTCGAAAATCAATCCATTGATGATCTTGTCTTAACTCCATTTGTGCCGACTGGCAACAAAATTGCAATCACAGTCAAGTCACTTTTCTTGGGCCATATAACAACTAACCTCCAACCCCCTCTCTTAGGGTTTTCAACTACTTATACTACCCTTTCCTCAGTCTATGTGCCCATATTAGGGTTGTCCACACTAAACTAAAGATTTTGACCACTAGGTGGAAAAGTTGCTTGACAACTTTGAAAAGTTGTCATGCAACTTTTCCAACTTTTGAGCAACTTTCTCAATGTTGTTTTTCTTGACCCCTAGGCCCACATTGGACTCCCTAAGGAAACCTCCATGCCAAGAATGACCCTAAACACCACAAAGGCACACATACCCTCTACTTTCAAGAAAAACTCAACTTTGACTTATGACCCTAGGACCTCAACTAGGACCTTAACTAGGACCAATGGGCATATGGCCCTTATTTTATATACAATGGCTTCATTAAGAAGCAAGAACACAATCAAAAGTAGATGGTGGGAGCCCTTTGAAGGGTGCTCCTACACCACTAGCATAAACCCAGCACCCCAATGCGTACGAGTTGATGGTTCGGTGCCGCGACGAGCAGATTGAAAGATGGGGCATTGTGCAACTTTTCATTAAACTCATCTCTCGCTTTTTGTCGTGACCGAGAAAGTGTCACCACGAGCAACTGGATCCGGGTCTACCCAAACCAAGAGAGGATTTTTTAGAGTGCCATAACATGACCCTGTAGGATCAGACGAATCATTCTTATGATTAACAGGCACGGAAAAACGTGATACCGAATATTGACAACTTTGAGCATTTTGAGCACTTGGGCTATTTGGATGCTAGGGTATGGCCTGCAACGATCGAGAAAGTTGGAGAGAAAAAAGAAGGCATTCCAAGCATAAACTCAGCCACCCCAATGCGTAAGAGCTGACGGTTCAGTGCCGCGACGAGAAGATTGAAAGATGGGGCATTGTGCAACTTTTCATTGAACTCATCTGTCGCTTTTTGTCGCGGCCGAGAAAGAGTCGCCACGAGCAACTAGATCTGAGTCTACCCAAACCAAGAGAGGCTTTTTTAGAGTGCCATAACATGACCCTGTAGGATCAGATGGATCGTTCTTATGATTAATGGGCAGGGAGAAACACGATGCTGAATATTGACAACTTTGAGCAATTTGAGCACTTGGGCGATTTGGCTACTAGGGTGTGGCCCGCAATGATCAGGCGAGTTGGAGAGAAAAAAGAAGGCATTCCTAGAATAAACCTGGCCACCCCAACATGTATGAGCTAACGGTTTGGTGTCGCGATGAGCGGATTGAAAGATGGGGCATTGTACAACTTTTCATTGAACTCATCTGACACTTTTTGTCGCGATCGAGAAAGAGTCACCACGAGCAACTGGATCGTAGTCTACCCAAAGTGAGAGAGGCTTTTTAGGAGTTCCATAACATGACCCTATAGGATCAGATGGATCATTCTTATGATTAATGGGCATGGAGAAACACGATGCTGAACATTGATAACTTTGAGCAATTTGAGCACTTGGGCGATTTGGTTGCTAGGGTGTGGCCCGCAACGATCAGGCAAGTTGGAGAGAAAAAAGAAGGCATTCCTAGCATAAAAATGGCCACCCCGATGTGTACCAGCTGATGGTTCAGTGCTGCAATGAGCGGATTGAAAGATGGGGCATTGTGCAACTTTTCATTGAACTCATATGCCACTTTTTGTCGTGCCCGAGAAAGAGTCACCACGAGCAACTGGATCCGAGTAAACCGAAACCGAGAGAGGATTTTTTAGAGTGCCATAACATGACCCCGCAGGATCAAACAAATCATTCTTACATGTCACTAACATCAAGAAAAACCATGCCAAATTTCGACAGTTTTTCACACTTTGAGTGATTGACAACAAATGAGCATTTTTTACATCTTTTACCATATTAATAGGGTATACTTCACAAAATGACATTATTTACATAAAATCACACAAAACAAGACAAAAACATAATTTTTTATAATACAATGCCTCGAGTAGTCAAAAATACAAGTCATGTACATATATCCAAATAAGATTGATATTATAATTTTTTACATTTACATTTAATCCAATGAACCATCTGGATCTGCTCTACTCTTTAACGTGTCTAGTATGGCCTCATGGTCAGACTCATGAACCTTCCATAGGTTCTTGTTTAGTGGTCTACCCCCATATCTGATCAAATGAACATTTGAAGCTACAACAAGGTTAGAATAATGAAGAATCTTCCTATGTGTCTCGAAGTCCTTGAACAACCACAAGTTAGACTTCTTCACTGGGTACCTTCTAAGCCATGTGCCAGTAACAACTACTGATCCTATGGGGTACTCAATATTTTCTCCATCTACCACAAGGCAATCCAATTTCTTTTTTGCGTCCACACAACGACATAGGTAATAATCTATTCCTTCTTCATTGTCTTCAGTTGCAATTACTGCATAAACATGCCCTGCAATGATAAAGTGAGAAGAATTTAGCAAAAAACTAAGGTAAAATATTAAAGTACAAAAATTGCATGTGGATAATTTACCTGGTTGGACTAAATCTGACACATGGTCAAAGTCAATTGATTCTTCCATCTGTGTGAGTTGTAGTGCACTCAGAGGTCGGTATGTCTCAAGTGGGATTAGAGGTCTCATACACCATTTGTCCACCCACTCCTTTGACTCACATTCATTATAGGAACAATCTCTACATGAAGAACAATAACATGCCATCCGCCACGTATGGATAGTCCATGAACCTGCATTAGAGCTTTTGAAAGAGTGTAGCTCACTCGATCCTGTCAATGTACAACAATCTTCTAATTTTGCAATGTTAGTATCATCTACCAACCAAAAAAATCTGTGAATTAAAGACTTACCTTGATTACCTAGACCAATTGTACCATTGCACCATTGAACAATTGATTTTGCATCTTTCAAGTTTGCATTCCCTTTGTACTTTAACTCTTCTCATGCTAAAGCTCTTTTAATACATGCTCCTGCACCATCATGCTCCCCTTTTCCATGTCCAGCCTCAGAGAAATTCCACATATGTTGAATAGCAGTCAACTTATGCATCCTACTCAACCAATAAAACATCCGAGAGTTCTTAAATTGCGATGCACAATTATCTGACCATATGATATATTGACGGAATGATATGCCTCAGCTAGCCAAATCATCGTAGACTATCTGAAAACAACCTTGCACAAACTCTATAGAGTGTGAGCGATCATCACTGATGTAAAAATGATACTCCCTCAATATCTTCCTATCCTCTTCCATACTATCATGTGCATGAATGAATGCTATATGCACAAATATGGCAACTTGTGTGGAGTTTTAATATTGTGATTGCACCTCGTTCTGCGGTTGTAGTGTGTAGTTCTCTGCAAAGTCAACAATTGAAACGATTGTATGAAGTGGAAATGTGTCCTTGCATAGCTTAAATTGTGAGTCCAACCAATGAGCTCGATGGTTATGCCTTGCATACTCATACACTATATTCTCACGAAAGATGCCCATAAACTGATACACTGGAATCTTCTCACTAACCAATTCACACCTTTTTGCTTCTTTTCCATCTTTTAGCATGTAGGCCACTGTCCTATATTTTCCAAATTCTACTAATTCATTACCAATTTCTTGTCCAATATCCATATGTTGAAAAATTTGTAAATGTCGCAATCCACCACAATCAACACATGTGCCATCCAAGCAACACTTATTGTAATATACTTGACCATCTACTCTTTCACATAAGATGCTAGATATGAATTCCCTTGAAGATGTCAGTGGACCATTTATGTTGCATTCCTGCAAAACATTGTTAGCATGCAAATCCATACATATGCGTTGATAAACATCATAATGGTTAGAAAATTCAATATGTACTCTACAACAACAAGTTGTGCGTGTGTGATTTATTTTGACATAAAAAGGCTTTACCATTTCAAAGAACCTTTGACTAATTTTTATTTGAGGATACATACATTGAAACTTGGCAAAAAATTGTGTTTGAGTCATATCCAAAAAATATTTCAGATGTGGATCACGGATTTTACTACCAATCCTCCTTCTTACAACATCTCTTTGATTTGGAGAGACCCTTGTGTTATTCTTCCAAAAATCTTCAATTAGGGATCTCAAGGCTTCAACAATTGCTTTATCTTTCCGTGGTAATCTACCGGAAAATGCCCATAACTCATTGTTATATGGATCCTCCGCTCTTTGTCGCCTTCCCAAAGCTCTCATTAGAGTTTGTCTACTTATCTTCAATTGTTTACTTGTCTTTCTAAGGAGGCGAGCTTTCTTAGTTTGAGTGCTTACAATTATTGATGTAATGACACGTCATGTGGCAATACTATCTTTTGTGCGTGAGTTAGAACCAACAGTATCATATGCATTCATCAGATTCTTCACAATAGATTTGTCGCTTGATTCAATCGATGTTCTTAGCCCAAGAATCTTCATTATAGGCCTAAATTTCAGATTTCTCATCATTTCAACAAATAGTTGACATCTTCCTGTCTCATTTAAAGGCTCAAAAAATATTTTCCATATCCGATAAGCATGTCTTTGACAAGTATGCTTTAGAAACTTGTCAACCATTGGTTTCAAAACATTAGCATCAATATCAATCAAATACTTAGGCTTTCTATGCAAAACTCTAGGAGGTGTTCTCAAACTTTGAGTTATCTCAAGATTAGGAATGTCAACAACATTAGGGATAGGTGGCATACCTTCAAGCAGAGATGAAAATGATGACATACCTTGAAATTGAGGTGTACAAGATGGTGTAGCTCCAATACTTGATGTCAGTCATGAAGTACTTGCAATGTCAAATGTCATAGAGGGAGTGCATTCAATATGAGATGTTGTAGACACCAATGGTGTGCCAATAAGAGATGGTGTGCCTTCAACTTGAGATGTAAGAGATGGGGTGCCTTCAACTTGAATTGTTGTAGACATGCTCTCAACCTCGGGATTCAATTGTCTCATTGCACGAAGGTTTTGCATCCGTTGCCTTTGTGTGGCCAATTTTGTCTCTCTCTTAGATTGGATGGATATTTCATGTTCCTCTTCAATTGGCACCTCTTCAATTGACACCTCTTCTTCTATGGTATTCAATTTCCTTTGTTCACGAAGTTTCTTCATTCCTTCTCTTTTTTTTGCATTCTTAGCTTCATGCTCTTCCGGTGTTACATTTTTTGGTCGTTTCCTCGGCATGATGATGATGCTGCATATGTTAAAAAGGATATATGAAATTGAAATTATTTCATGTATTCCTTTTCTAAATGATTTCATAAGATCTTAAAAAGGATGTATGGAATTGCAAATTTTGTTTTAAACCACTAAACAATTAATTTTCTTATGCAACTTCCTTCAAATGCATTGTTAAATCTAATGTAAATCTAATAGGATTATAATCAATTTTGACTCACACTTTTATTCTAACATTTAAACAAAATAACACTTAATAACTATTTGAATTCTAAAAACAAGAAAATATTACCTCAATTATTCAAATTTGATAAAAAAACTATGTTCTTCCTCTTTGACGTTACCAAATGAAAAAAAAGGTGGTGGAGAGCTAATGGAATGTATAAAATAACCTTGCATAAAATGTCAACACCATGCAAAAAGCATTTTTTTGTCTGATCATGCACAGAAAGAAGACAAAAAGAGAGAATGTGGGCTTGGATCACGGGTCAAGGGTCCCATATAACCATTTTTTAGTGCAGATCATTTGGCTAGCGCCAAATATGGCGCTAGCCAAATGACTTCCATTGAAATTTTTTACCTTAAACTAAACACTAACTATATACCCTATAACCTTTTTTTTCTGCAGCTCATTTGGCTAGCACCAAATATGGCGCTAGCCAAATGACTTCCATTGAAATTTTTTACCTTTGATAAATTTCTACTCTATACCCTAAAAACTTTTTTTTGTGCAGCTCATTTGGCTAGCGCCAAATATGGCATTACCTTTGATAAATTTCTACTCTATACCCTATAACCATTTTTTTGTGCAGCTCATTTGGCTAGCGCCAAATATGGCGCTAGCCAAATGACTTCCACTAAAATTTTTTAACCTTTGATAAATTTCTACACTATACCCTATAGTTTGATAGCCACAACCATAAAAATTAAACCATATGACTCTTTAGGACATAATATGGTGTCTTAGGACACCATATGACCCCTTAGGACATAATATGGTGTTGTTATGGGTCGTATGGACACCTAAGGGGTCATATGATGTCCTATGGGGCCATAGGACACCATATGACCCCTTAGGTGTCATTATGGGTCGTATGGTGTCGTAAGGGGTCATATGGTGTCCTATGACACCTTAGGACACCATATGACCCCCTAGCACACAATAGGGTGTTGTTATGGGTCGTATGGTGTCCTAAGGGGTCATATAGTGTCTTATGACCCCTTAGGACACCATATGACCCCTTGGGACACAATACGATGTCGTTATGGGTTGTATGGTGTCCTAAGGGGTCATATGGTGTCCTATGACCCCTTAGGACACCATATGACCCCTTAGGACACAATATGGTATTGTTATGGGTCGTATGGACACCTAAGGGGTGATATGGTGTCCTGTGGGGCCATAGGACACCATATGACCCCTTAGGTGTCGTTATGGGTCGTATGGTGTCATAAGGGGTCATATGGTGTCCTATGACCCCTTAGGACACCATATGACCCCGTAGGACACAATAGGGTGTCGTTATGGGTCGTATGGTGTCCTAAGGGGTCATATGGTGTCTTATGACCCCTTAGGACACCATATTACCACTTACGACACAATACGGTGTCGTTATGGGTTGTACGATGTCCTAAGGGGTCATATGGTGTCCTATGACCCCTTAGAACACCATATGACCCCTTAGGACATAATATGGTGTTGTTATGGACCGTATGGACACCTAAGGGGTCATATGATGTCCTATGGGGCCATAGGACACCATATGACCCCTTAGGTGTCGTTATGGGTCATATGGTGTTGTAAGGGGTCATATGTTGTCGTATGACCCCTTAGGACACCATAAGAACCCCTAGGACACAATAGGGTGTCATTATGGGTCGTATGGTATCCTCAGGGGTCATATGGTGTCTTATGACCCCTTAGGACACCATATGACCCCCTAGGACACAATGGGGTATCATTATGGGTCGTATGGTGTCCTAAGGGGTCATATGGTGTCTTATGACCCCTTATGACACCATATGACCCCTTAGGACACAATAGGGTGTCATTATGAGTTGTATGGTGTCCTAAGGGGTCATATGGTGTCCTATGACCCCTTAGGACATAATATGGTGTTCTTATGGGTCGTCTGGACACCTAAGGGGTCATATGATGTCCTATGGGGCCATAGGACACCATATGACCCCTTAGGTGTCGTTATGGGTCGTATGGTGTCGCAAGGGGTCACATGGTGTCCTATGACACCTTAGGACACCATATGACCCCCTAGGACACAATAGGGCGTCGTTATGGGTCGTATGGTGTCCTAAGGGGTTATATGGTGTCTTACGACCCCTTAGGACACCATATGACCCCTTAGGACACAATACGGTGTTGTTATGGGTTGTATGGTGTCCTATGACCCCTTAGGACACCATATGACCCATTAGGACACAATATGGTGGCGTTATGGGTCGTATGGACACCTAAGGGGTCATATGGTGTCCTATTGGGCCATAGGACACCATATGACCCCTTAGGTGTCGTTATGGGTCATATGGTGTCGTAAGGGGTCATATGGTGTCCTATGACCCCTTAGGACACCATATGACCCCCTAGGACACAATAGGGTGTTGTTGTGGGTCATATGGTGTCCTAAGGGGTCATATGGTGTCTTATGACCCCTTAGGACACCATATGACCCCCTAGGACACAATAGGGTGTCATTATGGGGTCGTATGGTGTCCTAAGGGGTCATATGGTGTCTTATGACCCCTTATGACACCATATGACCCCTTAGGACAGAATACGGTGTCGTTATGGGTTGTTATGGGTCGTATGGTGTCCTAAGGGGTCATATGGTGTCGTATGACCCCTTAGGACATAATATGGTGTTGTTATGGGTCGTATAGACACCTAAGGGGTCATATGATGTCCTATGGAGCCATAGGACACCATTTGACCCCTTAGGTGTCATTATCGGTCGTATGGTGTTGTAAGGGGTCATATGGTGTCCTATGACACCTTAGGACACCATATGACCCCCTAGGACATAATAGGGTGTTTTTCTGGGTCGTATGGTGTCCTAAGGGGTCATATCGTGTCTTATGACCCCTTAGGACACAATATGGTGTCATTATGGGTCGTATGGTGTCCTAAGGGGTCATATGGTGTCCTATGACCCCTTAGGACACAATGTGACCTCTTAGGACATAATATGGTGTTGTTATGGGTTGTATGGACACCTAAGGGGTCATATGATGTCCTATGGGGCCATAGGACACCATATGACCCCTTAGGTGTTGTTATGGGTCCTATGGTGTCGTAAGGGGTCATATGGTGTCCTATGACACCTTAAGACATGATATGACCCCCTAAGACACAATAGGGTATTGCTATGGGTCGTATGGTGTCCTAAGGGGTCATATGGTGTCCTATGATCCCTTATGACACCATATGACCCCTTCGGACACAATACAGTGTCATTATGGGTCGTATGGTGTCCTAATGGGTCATATAGTGTCCTATGACTCCTTAGGACACCATATGACACCTGAGGACATAATATGGTGTTGTTATGGGTCATATGGACACCTAAGGGGTCATATGATGCCCTATGTGGCCATAGGACACCATATGACCCCTTAGGTGTCGTTATCGGTCGTATGGTGTCGTAAGGGGTCATATGGTGTCTTATGACACCTTAGGACACCATATGACCCCCTAGGACACAATATAGTGTCGTTATGGGTCGTATGGTGTCCTAAGGGGTCATATGGTGTCTTATGACCCCTTAGGACACCATATGACCCCCTAAGAGACAATAGGGTGTCGTTATGGATCGTATGGTGTCCTAAGGGGTCATATGGTGTCTTATGACCCCTTATGACACCATATGACCCCTTAGAACACAATATGGTGTCGTTACGGGTCATTATGGGTTGTATGGTGTCTTAAGGGGTCATATGGTGTCCTATTACCCCTTACGACACCATATGACCCCTTAGGACATAATATTGTGTTGTTATGAGTCGTATGGACACCTAAGCGGTCATATGATGTCCTATGGAGCCATAGGACATCATATGACCCCTTAGGTGTCGTTATGGGTCGTATGGTGTCCTAAGGGGTCATATGGTGTCCTATGACACCTTAGGTCACCAATAGACCACCTAGGACACAATAGGGTGTTGTTATGGGTCATATGGTGTCTTATGACCCCGTATGACAGCATATGACCCGTTAGGACACAATACGGTATCGTTATGGGTCGTATGGTGTCCTAAGGGGTCATATGGTGTCCTATGACCCCTTAGGACACCATATGACCCCTTAGGACATAATATGGTGTTCTTGTGGGTCGTATGCACACCTAAGGGGTCATATGATGTCCTATGGGGTCATAGGACACCATATTACCCCTTAGGTGTCATTATGGGTCGTATGGTGTCGTAAGGGGTCATACGATGTCCTATGACACCTTAGGATGCCATATGACTGCCTAGGACATAATAGGGTGTCGTTATGGGTCATATGGTGTCCTAAGGGGTCATATGGTGTCTTATGACCCCTTAGGACACCATATGACCCCCTAGGACACAATATGGTGTTGTTATGGGTCGTATGGTGTCCTAAGGGGTCATATGGTGTCTTATGACCCCTTATGACACCATATGACCCCTTAGGACACAATATGGTATCGTTATGGGTCGTATGGGATCCTAAGGGGTCATATGTTGTCCTATGACACCTTAGGACACCATATGACCCCTGAGGACATAATATGGTGTTGTTATGGGTCGTATGGACACCTAAGGGGTCATATGATGTCCTATGGGGCCATAGGACACCATATGACTCCTTAGGTGTCGTTATGGGTCGTATGGTGTCGTAAGGGGTCATATGGTGTCCTATGACACCTTAGGACACCATATGACCCACTAGGACACAATAGGGTGTCGTTATGGGTCGTATGGTGTCCTAAGGGGTCATAATATGACCCCTTAGGACATCGTATGACCCCCTAGGACACAATAAGGTGTTGTTATGGGTCGTATGGTAACCTAAGGGGTCATATGGTGTCTTATGACCCCTTATGACACCATATGAACCCTTAGGACACAATACAGTGTCATTATGGATTGTATGGTGTCCTAAGGGGTCATATGGTGTCCTATGACCCCTTGGGGCACCATATGACCCCTTAGGACATAATATGCTATTGTTATGGGTCATATGGACACCTAAGGGGTCATATGATGTTCTATGGGGCCATAGGACACCATATGACCCCTTAGGTGTCGTTATGGGCCGTATGGTGTCGTAAGGGGTCATATGGTGTCATATGATACCTTAGGACACCATATGACCCCCTAGGACACAATAGGGTGTTGTTATGGGTCGTATGGTGTCCTAAGGAGTCATTTGTGTCTTATGACCCCTTATGACACCATATGACCCCTTAGGACACAATACGGTGTCGTTATGGGTTGTATGGTGTCCTAAGGGGTCATATGGTGTCTTATGACCCCTTAGGAAACCATATGTCCCCTTAGGACACAATACGGGGTCATTATGGGTCGTATGGTGTCCTAAGGGGTCATATGGTGTCCTATGACCCCTTAGGACACCATATGACCCGTTAGGACACAATATGGTGTCGTTATGTGTCGTATGGTGTCCTAAGGGATCATATGGTGGCTTATGACCCCTTAGGACACCATATGACCCCTTAGGACACAATATGGTTTCGTTATGGGTCGTATGGACACCTAAGGGGTCATATGGTGTCGTATGGGGCCATAGGACACCATATGACCCCTTAGGTGTCGTTATCGGTCATATGGTGTCGTAATGGGTCATATGGTGTCCTATGACCTCTTAGGACACCATATGTCCCCCTAGGACACAAGAGGGTGTCGTTATGGGTCATATGGTGTCCTAAGGGGTCATATGGTGTCTTATGACCCCTTAGGACACCATATGACCCCTTAGGACACAATATGGTGTCGTTATGGGTCGTATGGTGTCCTAAGGGGTCATATGGTGTCGTATGACCCCTTACGACACCATATGACCCTTTAGGACACAATATGGTGTCGTTATGGGTCATATGGACACCTAAGGCGTCATAGGGTGTCCTATGGGGCCATAGGACACCATATGACCCCTTAGGTGTTGTTATGGGTTGTATGGTGTCGTAAGGGCTCATATGGTGTCCTATGTCCCCTTAGGACACCATATGATCCCCTAGGACACAATAGGGTGTCGTTATCGGTCGTATGGTGACCTAAGGGCTCATGTGGTGTCTTTTGACCCCTTAGGACACCATATGACTCCCTAGGACACAATAGGGTGTCGTTATGGGTTGTATGGTGTCCTAAGGGGTCATATGGTGTCTTAAGACCCCTTAGGACACCATATGACCCCCTAGGACATAATAGGGTGTTGTTATGGGTCGTATGGTGTCCTAAGGTGTCATATGGTGTCTTATGACCCCTTAGGACACCATATGACCCTTTAGGACACAATAGGGTGTCGTTATGGGTCGTATGGTGTCCTAAGGGGTCATATGGTGTCTTATGACCCCTTATGACACCATATGACCCCTTAGGATAGAATATGGTATCGTTATGGGTCGTATGGTGTCCTAAGGGGTCATATGGTGTCCTCTGACCCCTTAGGACACCATATGACCCCTGAGGACATAATATGGTGTTGTTATTTGTTGTATGGACACCTAAGGGGTCATATGACGTCCTATGGGGCCATAGGACACCATATGATCCCTGAGGTGTCGTTATGGGTTGTATGGTGTCGTAAGGGGTCATATGGTGTCCTATGACCCCTTAGGACACACCATATGACCCCCTACGACACAATAGGGTGTCGTTATGGGTCATATGGTGTGCTAAGGGGTCATAATATGACCCCTTAGGACACCATATGACCCCCTAGGACACAATAAGGTGTCGTTATGGGTCGTATGATGACCTAAGGGGTCATATGGTGTCTTATGACCCCTTATGACACCATATGACCCCTTAGGACTCAATACAGTGTCATTATGGATCGTATGGTGTCCTAAGGGGTCATATGGTATCCTATGACCCCTTAGGACACAATATGCTATTGTTATGGGTCGTATGGACACCTAAGGGGTCATATGATGTTCTATAGGGCCATAGGACACCATATGACCCCTTAGGTGTCGTTATGGGCCGTATGGTGTCGTAAGGGGTCATATGGTGTCCTATGACACCTTAGGACACCATATGACCCTCTAGGACACAATAGGGTGTCATTATGGGTCGTATGGTGTCCTAAGGGGTCATATTGTGTTTTATGACCCCTTAGGACACTATATGTCCCCTTAGGACACAATACGGTGTCATTATGGGTCGTATGGTGTCCTAAGGGGTCATATGGTGTCCTATGACCCCTTAGGACACCATATGACCCATTAGTGCACAATATGGTGTTGTTATGGGTTGTATGGACACCTAAGGGGTCATGTCCTATTTGGCCATAGGACACCATATGATCCCTTAGTTGTCGTTATGGGTCGTATGGTGTCGTAAGGGGTCATATGGTGTCCTATGACCCTTTAGGATACCATATGACCCCCTAGGACATAATAGGTTGTCGTTATGGGTCGTATGGTGTCCTAAGGGGTCATATGGTGTCTTATGACCACTTAGGACACCATAAGACCCCCTAGGACACAATAGGGTATTGTTATGAGTCCTATGGTGTCCTAAGGGGTCATATGGTGTCTTATGACCCCTTATGACACCATATGACCCCTTAGGACATAATATGATGTCATTATGGGTCGTTATGGGCCCTAAGGGGTCATATGGTGTCCTATGACCCCTTAGGACACCATATGACCGCTTAGGACATAATATGGTGTTGTTATGGGTTGTATGGACAGCTACGTGGTCATATGATGTCCTACGGGGCCATAGGAGTCCATATGACCCCTTAGGTGTTGTTATGGGTCGTATGGTGTCATAAGGGGTCATATGGTGTCCTATGACACCTTAGGACACCATATGACCCCCTAGGACACAATACAGTGTTGTTATGGGTTGTATGGTGTCCTAAGGGGCCATATGGTGTCTTATGACCCCTTACGACACTATATGACCCCTTAGGACATAATACAATGTCGTTGTGGGTCGTATGGTGTCCTAATAGGACACCATATGACCCGTTGGGACACAATATGGTATGGTTTTCTAAGGGATCATATGGTTTCTTATGACCCCTTAGGACACCATATGACCCCTTAGGACACAATATGGTGTCGTTATGGGTCGTATGGACACCTAAGGGGTCATATGGTGTCCTGTGGGGCCATAGGACACCATATGACCCCTTAGGTGTCGTATGGTGTCGGAAGGGGTCATATGGTGTCCTATGACCCCTTAGGACACCATATGACAACCTAGGACACAATAGGGTGTCATTATGGGTCGTATGGTGTCCTAAGGGGTCATATGGTGTCTTATGACCCCTTAGGACACCATATGACCCCTTAGGACACAATATGGTGTCGTTATGGGTCGTATGGTGTCCTAAGGGGTCATATGGTATCCTATGACCCCTTAGAACACCATATGACTCCTTAGGACACAATGTGGTGTCGTTATGGGTTGTATGGACACCTAAGGGGTCATATGGTGTCCTATGGGGCCATAGGACACCATATGACCCCTTAGGTGTTGTTATGGGTTGTATAGTGTCGTAAGGGGTCATATGGTGTCCTATGATCCCTTAGGACACCATATGACCCCCTAGGACACAATAGGGTGTCGTTATGGGTCGTATGGTGTCCTAAGGGGTCATATGGTGTCTTATGACCCCTTAGGACACCATATGACTCCCTAGGACATAATAGGGTGTCGTTATGGGTTGTATGGTGTTGTAAGGGGCCATATTGTGTCCTATGACCCCTTAGGACACCATATGACCCCTTAGGACACAATAGGGTGTCATTATGGGCCGTATGGTGTCGTAAGGGGTCATATGGTTTCCTATGACCGTTTAGGACACCATATGAATCTTTATGACACTATATGGTGTAGTTATGGGTAGTATGGTGTCCTAACGGTTCATAGGACACCATATAACCCCTTAGGACACAATATGACCCCTAACGACACCTAAGGGGTCATATGGTGTCCTATGACCCATTAAGACACCATATGGTGCCATTATGTGTCCTATGGTGTCCTAAGAGGTCATATGGTGTCCGATGACCCCTTAGGACACCATATGACCCCTTAGGTGTTGTTAGGTGTCATTTTGTGTCCTAAGGGGTCATATGGTGTCCTATGACCCCTTAGGACCTAGAGAGAGGAGGGAGTGAGGAAAAATCTGAGGGAAAGAGGTGAGAGAGGGAATTAGATGGGTGTAAGGATGAAGAGGGAGATAGCTCGAGGGATAGGAGAATAAGGGAATTGTGAGAGCTAGAGAGGGGAGGGACAAAGAAGAGTTTGTATCTATTCCACATTTATCGCACACCAAATAGGGAGAGTGCCAAATGTGTACATAGAAACCCCCATCTCACCTCTCCCTTCTTTATCACCCTTCCCTCGTAGTTCCATCTCTCTCTATGAACTAGATCTCATATTCTCTCTCTCCGATTACCTCTTCTCAGGCTCCTCATTCTTATAGATACATACTCTTTTTTGTCCCTCCCCTTTCTAGCTCTCACAATTCCCTTATTCTGCTATCCCTCGAGCTATCTCCCTCTTCATCCACATTTGGTGCACGCCAAATGTGGAATATGGACCACATTTGGTGCGCGCCAAATGGAATATCCATTCATCACATTTGGTGCATGCCAAATATGGTGAGCGCCAAATGTCCTGCTTTGGGAAACACCAAACCTATGGTTTGGATTTGCCTTGGGCATCCAACCCAAAGGTTTGGATGACCATTTTAGGCTAGAGACGTGTTTTTGTCAGAACATTGAAAATTTTGACATATTTTTGGTCGTGCTCTCCGTCAGGTTTGCACGTGTTTCAATGAAGTTAAAAAAAATACTGTGGTAAACTTGAGCTCCCTCTTAGCTATCCAAAAATGTAATTTATTTTCAAATTTTGATTTCGTTAAGTCTTTCATCTATAATTTCTTTTGTTAGTGTGTCCGTTTTTTGTCAAAAACCAACATGCACTATTTTGGGTCTAGATTTTTACACATTCATTAGATTTTGAAAAAAATTACATTTTTAGAAACTAGACTCCATTCTACACAATTTAAAAAAAAAAAGTTTTGATTTTTGATTTGTTTTCAATGATTTTAGGGGGGAGCATGCTCAAATTTCTATTTTTCAGGATGTGTCCACTTCGAAAATTAGTAAAAAGTCATATACTCATTAAAAAATTAGCTGAAAATTCTGGCATAAACTTCAAGGTGTTAGCTAATTTCTCACCAAAGCGATTTTAAAAATTCAAAAAAAAAGTTAACATTTTAGGGGGGCCACAACAGACGCTATGTTATGTTTTTTGCATTAAAAAAGGACCACTTTTTGTGGCCCACTTTTTTGAAGCCCTTAATCTCCACCATTTTCAAAAAAAAATAGTAGTTTAGAAAGTAGACTCGAAGCACTTTGACTCTTGTTCTTGTTGCATCTTCAAATTTGGAGTGTAACTATCTTCAATTTGTCGTTGAAGTTCAGACTTTGTTGATTTCAAAAAAAAAGTGGCATCTTAAGACCCCCTTTTGGTACCACAACTTGGTGCACATACCCGACAGTGAACTAGCAGCTCAAAACGATACCGGGAATGAGCAATAACCATGACTAACAAGCAAAAGGACTTTGAACCTTGAATCATTGAATCAAGAAGACAATTGGTTCAAGGTTCAAGTTCAATATCGACTTAAACACATTTACACTTACTCCTTAAATAACATTACATAGTCGCAAGTCACGCAAAAAAGGAAACTTTGAACCTCGAACAAAAAAGGTTCACGGGTTCAAAGTTCAAAACGCACAACAACAATGTGCTTTCTTTAGTTAAGATAAAGGCTGCTAAAGACATTACCTAAAACGTGCTTTGAACCTTGAACCATTTGAACTATTTTTTAAATTTCAATGACTTATGTTCAAAGCGAAGAGGTACAAAAGACCCGAAAGAATAGAGACACCAAAAGGCAACCTGCAAGCTTGAACATTTTAAATAAAAAATTGAGGGGGTGCTAACACCACTATATCTATTTCTCCCTCCCCTTCTTTCCATCCCTATATATCCCTCTACATCTCTCTACTTCTCTATTCTCTCTATTTCTCTCTCTCTCCATGTCCCTCCCCCTTTATCTTTCCCACTATATCTATCTCTTCCTCCCCTTCTTTCCATCCCTATATATCCCTCTACATCTCTCTACTTCTCTATCCTCTCTAATTCTCTCTCTATATGTCCCTCCCTATCTATCTATATGCCCCTCCCTCTCTATCTATTTATAACTAGATCTCCACCTCTATATCTCTCTCACTCACTTGCATGCTTACACATTCACTATCTCTATTTTTTTTCTCTCCCCCCCCACTCTCTCTCTCTCTCTCTCTCTCTCTCACACACACACACACACACACACACACACTCCCAATCTCTATCGCTATCCCTCTATATGTTCCCTCTCTATCTCTCCCCTCTCTCCTCTCTTTCTTATATTTACTCCATCTCTCCCTCTCCCTTCCCACTCTATCTATTGCACTATTTATTTCTCTCTACCTATCTCATATTTCTCTCTTCATCTCTTTATCTCTCCCTCTCTTCATCTCTATTTTTCTATCTCTACTTCTCTTTATTTTTATCTCTCTCCCTCTACCCCTCTATTTATAACTCCTTATATCTCTATCTCGATATATTGCTAGATATCTCACCATATATATCTCTCTATCTCTCCCTCTCCCTCTTCCTCTTTATCTCTCTATCTCTTCCTCTCCATCTTTATCTCTCTCTACCTTTCTCTATCCCTATATCTATCTCTCACTTCCTCTCTCCATCTATCTTCATCTTTGTCTTTATTTTCCTTTCTTCCTCTCTCTCTAGACATATATCTCTATCTATTCATCCATCTATTTCCCTCTCTCCCATTATATATTTATCTCTTTCATCTCTATCTTTCCTCATCTCCTCTCTTTTTTTATCTCTTCCTCCCCTCTTCATAACCCTCTCCTCCATCTTTGTCTCCATCTCATTGCCCCTCTATCTCATACTCTTCCGCCATGTTACTCCCTCTTTAGGTACATTGTTTCAATCATGTTTGAATCATTGTAAGTGGACAAATAGTTTATTTAAAGCTATCAATTTTCATTGAGACCATTGTTGTGTAAATAACATTATTTGCTAAATGATCTATCAATTGACCTCATGTAAGACACAAAAAATATATAAACAATAAAACAATTTTTTCCCGCGTACCCATTGCACGCTAGTATATTTATAATCTTCTAAATTGATACGATAGTAAAGAACAGGCAAAGTTCACTTAAGCATATAAAAAATATCATTAAAAGGACAGGTAAGATATATGGACAAAAATAATATAAGACAGATTTATTGACTGAATTCAGAAATGACGCTTCTCTTCCATGATAGCGAGATAACCCAAACAAAGGAAAACTAAATTATTCTTTCAAAATCAACGAAATTGTAATCTTCAAGCAAATCATAAAACTGTAGAGCTTGATAATTCATTATTTTGGCCAATTCAGATCCAAAGGAAAATATGGCATTTCCTTGTTTAACACGGCGAATGCAAACTTGATTTAATCGTAGAAAACAACAAAGACTGAAAACTTGTTTAACACGGCGAATGCAAAATTGAACGTTCAAAAGGTTTTGCATTTGGAGTCAAGTCATAGCTTAAATATCCATTTTCAGCCACAAAATACAGATCGACTTTTAGCAAGAAACAAAATTCATATAGCTTTCAAGACAGCAGCTCTTTTGAAAATCAAGACAGCAGCTCTTTTGAAAATATTATTCAGTGCCGTGTGCCGTGCTTTCAAGACACGGAAATAATTGAATGTTCAAAACACGTATTCCGAACGTTATATTTTGCATTTGGAGTCAAAGTCAAATCTTAAATATTCGTCTTCAGCCACAAAATACAGACCGACATTTAGCAAGAAACAAAAGTGACATAGCTCTCAAGAGAGAACATTATTCGGTGCTGAGCTGTATGTGATCATGATAGCGATAATTCAAGATACCAAATTATTGGAGTCAAGAAGAGGGTTGGCTTAGCTATCCGATTAATCTGGCCAGCCTTAAATCACACACGCTAAGCTTTGAATTCTTAGGTGGTGAGTGGGGTCCGTTGAACCTGTTCCGTTCTCGCGCATGATGAAAATGAAATTCAACTAAACTTCTGCAGG
This sequence comes from Cryptomeria japonica, assembly GCF_030272615.1. Classification (NCBI taxonomy): domain Eukaryota; kingdom Viridiplantae; phylum Streptophyta; class Pinopsida; order Cupressales; family Cupressaceae; genus Cryptomeria; species Cryptomeria japonica. The sequence continues at coordinate 601,080,500 of NC_081412.1, read as the reverse complement.
AGAGCGCGAACAGTGTTTGAATTGGAGTTAATAAATAGGGTAGCTTTTGTCAGATGATGTAGTTGAAGTCGTAAATTTGTTAAGATGTTGTAGTTGCTCTGGTTGGCGTGTATGCAAAAAGTGAAAGCATAGACAAGGCACGTAAACTGTTCGACAAAAAGTCAGAAATAAATATGGCCTCATGGGATGCCCCGATTGCAGGGGAGGCATAAAATGGTTTTGTTGACAAGGCTTTAGAAGCCTCAGAGCAAATCAAATTGGAAGGCTTTTGTATGGTTTTGGTGAAGTTTATGTTTAATAAAATTTCAGAGCACATTTTTCTTAGCTTTTAAAGCATGAAAAAGAACATGGAGAGATAAATTGATCGATAGAATTTAAGTGAAAGACAACCCTTCAACAATTAGGGAGGAGGTTCTAAATCATATGACGATGCTTATTGAACTAAACATAGGAGAATCGAACAAGGGGTATTTGTTTTATGATCATGATATACCAACTTGTTGTAAGAGGTATTTTGATTCCATTTATAGATCTATGACTTTTATTTAGAGGGACATAGATTGGTTCTCAATATCACTTAAAGGTGTACTAAAAATGATATAATGAACATTGTAATTGAAGCAATACCTCTTTAAGATGGAAGAGAGAACAAGAAAGTTTATTTTATTTGTTGTTTCTTTAAAATTTCTATTATAGACCCAAAATATAATGGATGAAAGATTCATAACTAGAGTATTCAGAAATTTATATTTTCAAAAAGTTTTGCCCATTTCGTATGATCATTCACATATACACAACAATTAAATTTTTTAGGAATATTAATTTTATTATCTTATATAGATTTAAAAGATATATTATATCACTTATTTTTCATTGGATTTCACATAAATGATATACTTGAGTAACAAAAACACTTATTAATCTAGATTTTCCACTTAAATGCTAATCACCATAACTTAAAACCTTTATTAAGATGATAATATAAAATTTTGATAATGAAATTTATATAGTCATTTAGTAGAACTCACAATGTTAAGAGGTGCAATGGTCGTGTCAATAGGATGCATTGTATGGATGGACATGCAATACAATTTTTATTTATTTTTCACTAAAAGATTAAATTTAGAGTAGAATGATAAATTCAAGCAAGGGAGAGTATATGAAAGTAAATGTCAATGAAGGGACAAAAATGATGAGTAGATGATGAATGTATGGACAAAAAATCATTGGAACTTGTCATTTTGTGTAGCTTTGATGCATAGGGTAGATAAATGGCCTTTCATCCCACACATCATGGGAATAATTTAAAAGTTTTATGTTTCTTTACCATTTATATCACTATTAATTATGTCCACTTTGGTGATTGACACAATATTTTTTTTTTTGTTCATCTAATTGTATAGAAGTGTTCCCCTTTCCTTTTCTTCGCCCCTCTACTGTTTTGATCTAGGAATCCTTAATGTGTATTTTTCTAGTGTAATCCTTAATGTATAATTTTCTAGTGTTTATCATTCATTATTTATTTATTTTCAATATGTGTTCCATTTCACAATGCATCAAGCTCTTACCCCAAGTAATCATGACTCCTTGTTACATATGTTTTTGGTCATGAATCTTATACATTCTTTTGTTGTCATAAGTTATTTTATTATCTAGTTCATTGTGTGTTTCTAAACTTTAATGAAATAGTGGATGGATGTCTTTTATAGAATTTTTATTTTTATTCTTTTTGTAGTTTACTTTATATTTTTTACTTTTATTATGTTTCACTATATATATATTCTCCACTCTAATTAGAGTTATCTAAGGATAGGTTAAGAGTTGACCCCTAATCCAATGGTTCAATTGCATGTAAATTCTTGGCCTAAGGAAACTTGCATCACGTATTTCATACTCTAAACTAAGAACATTTAAAACTTTCATCAATAAGAACCTTGCCATTAGTTTCATTATCAAGACCTTATTATTTATTTTTATAAAATGGTATAACTTATCCAATGTGTGCAATCAATTCAGTTGTTATTATTTACCTATTAAAGATATAGGTTGGATACTAGATTCTTATTCTTTTCATTCACATGAAAGGCTTGGGCATGGATGATTTTTTTAAGATATTTTTGGACCCTTCTCCAATTCAATCCCTAGATGTATAAGTCATTAATGTATTTGCTAAGAATATTTGCATGAACTTCTCTATCTATGATGATTATTCTTCTTAACTATGTCGATCTCTTTCCATTGTACTTAGACCTATAAAACCTTAAAAAAATCAACTACTACTATTTCACTTACGTTGATTTATTCTATTAGCTCGCTATGGAAATCTGTTTACAAATTAAAACTAGGATGGACTAAAATGATTATGAATGTGTGAATCTTGAAAAACTAAGAGATGTATCTTACAAATAAATTAATTAGGTAGTTGAATAGCCATAATAAGATAATAATAAAAATAAAACCATGAAAGGTAAGATACTTTCTCTTTGGATGTCTAGAATGTCTAAAGTGTCAAAAAAAATGTAATACCTTTGAGAATTAATAACTAAATTTATTTTGTTTGAAGATATTTTTTATTGATAAATGATTATTTTAGTGTATGTTTAAAATGAATATATATTAAACAACATGAGTATTCTAGTAATTATTGTCTCAATTTTGATTAATGGGCTACCTTATACCCTTAAATTCTTGATAACTTGACAACATATAAAGTGTACGAACAATATGGAATAATGTAATTTTAGAGAGCCAAACAAGAAAGGAAGTAAGAGAATCAACTTGGGCCAATCTAAATAGTGATAAATTTGTAACCTTATAAACTATAACAAATATGATGAAGTAAAGTGATAGGTTAATTGCTTTAGAAAATTATTGTCCACAGCGATATACTTTTAAAGTTTCTTCAAATATAAAGTCCAAATGTTATTGAAATTTAAATGTGTCTTAAAGGACAATCAAAATTGAAACACTTTTGAGTTGAGGTCTTTGTCATCTCATAAATTTTTAGAGCTTCTCCAACTTGTTTGCAATGATCAAACTAAATGAGAATAAGATATTGCCACTTCAAAAAGAATCATTGTCATTTAATTTCTATTTTCCATTAAAATTAAGATAGTGATAAACATCCTTGAGTTTTCCCTCTTCTTTCTTTAACAATGAATTCCCACTATTATCGAAAAAAATTATAAAATGGTACTTGCTAAATTGCAAGATCTAAAAAGAAACCAATAATCAATGGGAAAATCTTTATTTTCATGATAGGAATAACTATAGATGATTTGACAAGTTAAAAATAAAAGAATTTGTTGAAGTAGTTTACTTTTCTTTAACATCTATGCAAGAGAGAAAACAACAAACCATGTGCACTATGAGAACATCTTTATTTGCACGATAGGATTAAGGAAGCTATTAATCTAAATGTGATAGATATGACAAGTTTAAAATAAAAGGATTTGGTTGGCTTGACAAAAACTCCTCTTTAGTTTTTTACCCTCTGGCTTAAAACTAGAATGACTAGAAAACTGAAAACATTGTGGATAGGATAGATTAAGCTCCAACTAGTGGAAACAATTTATTAGCAAAAACAACAGGCATAATTGCTACAACTTTCTCCATTAGTTTGGTTTCATGTGAATTTTTCAAATGTCTCCATTCCTGCTAGCAAGAGGCTTAACATTTCCCGTGTTGAGAACATAAACTTGAAAACCAAAAAAAAAACAAGTTTGATCATCTTTGAAGAGAGAAACCTGAGCATTATTAAATTTAACAACCCTAGTGTTAAAAGGACTAAATAATGTCTGATATAAGTATAGAAGGCCCTTCTGTTCCATCATATATTTGAGGCAGTTATTGTCAAATATATTGTGCCAAACAATGTCTAAAGTAGAGAGGTTGATATTGTCAATGCTATTGTTTCTAGGGGAACTTGCTCGGAGAGAAGCTTGATATTCGAGTAGCAGATCAAGCTGATGTCCTCTACTATTCTTTCTAGTGTTGAGTTCTGCCTATGGATTAAAAACCCTCCCATAGCGAGGTGGGCTAGCACTTTTTTTTGCAGCATCCAGCTTAGAATACAACTCCCCTCCTTCACATGATATAGAAACTCTTGTGCTAAATCGACAGATTTACTGTGCAACAGATCTGAGCGAATGACCCACAGGAAAGACTACTTGCTCCCCTCCAAACAGCCTAGAAAAATTTCATCAGATGGTCTTTTAATAGATGACCCCGAATATGTATCCAACCACTCCAAATATCTGCATTGTAATACCATATGCTTTCCTTTCTTTGGTTTGTAGGTAGGATTTGAAAATGTGCAGGAATAATATTCCACGTGATAGAATATTATTCACGCTAAGGCTACCCCCTTAAGACATCATAATTGATTGGCTCTTCACTCCTAAGACCTTCAAAAGTTTTTAATGGCTTCATTGAGTCCTTTGGTCTTCCAAATGCACCTACACCAACTTGAGTTCTCCTTCAATGCTTGATTTCCTGTTCACTTGGAATTGAATTGATTTTATAATTAAGAGATCATTTGAATTGTAGGTAGACCCCTTCAAATGACATGGTAGGCTTCCTTTTATGCCTAATATATGTCTTGAAAGCATTTTATCCTGATGGCTTTAAATTAAAGTACTTTCTCTTCTATCTGGTATTGGTGGAGCAGAGGTTGCATTGCATCATCCTAGGATACATATTTCTACAGATACAACACAAGTTAAATGTATCCCAGGTCGATGCAAAGCAACCTCTACTCCAAAGATCACCAGAAAATAGAGAAAGAACTTTAGTTTAATGCCATCAGGATAAAAGGCTTTCAAGACAGATAAAATTTGAGTTTGATTGTCATCATTTACTTTGCCAAATTCTTCACACATAACTCCTGAATCAATTTCCTACTCACAAGAATTTTATTAAGTCTCAAATATAGGGAAATAGAAGGCTTCAAATAGAAAACTTGTACATGCAACTAAATCCATTGACTAATCAGAAGAACACAATTAAGAAACGATTTGATCATTTGAGAGATGTTGTAGACTTGCAACTCACCAGCTACTTAGTTTTTGTGGGTAAGAATTTTTTTTGTTTTGGTTATTGTTGTGCTGTTTATAGGGAGAAATTTACAAATTTATATCTATTTTCACTATTTAATGGTTTATGGGTTTGTAATGGTAATTTAATGTTCTTTCATATTTTTGTATATATTCTTTATAATAGCCTATTATATTGATTTTTTCTATTATGGATAATGGTGTGGGTCAGACGGCTTTGCCGTCAGTGCATGAAAGCATTGAATGAGTTCTACTTTTAAAAACTACATGAAACCTTTTTTAATTTATTTGATTCAATGTTATTTGCCAAAAATGATTATCAATGATGTTTCCTTTCTCGAAGAATTGTCTAGGATCTTTTTGTCAGATAATATGTAACATCGAATGACTAAATCTTTTCATTACAAATGCTTATTTTATTTAATTATTATCTGAGCGTGAATTAAAATTTATATCTGTACGAAAGTAGAACATACAAGCTGAAGAGTCCTGTGCAAGCAAATTTCCTAAAAGAAAGCAAGCAGGCATTATCTTGAATGACATGGAAACAAGCTCATCAGCTGTCTAGAAGAGAGAAATTGGAGAATGGCAAAGGAAAGTGTTTAAGGGTGATAAATAGATAGAGAGTATGCAATAAAAACAAACAATGTCTGGAGTGTGTGATGTGACATCTCTAATTTATGTCTGGAGGGACTAACTGGTTTTGGAGTTCCTGCGAAACCTATTGGGCCACGCTTGGAGTAAATCAATGTGTTCATGCAAGGAGCACCTTTTTTCTATTATGAGAATGATGCTTTTGCACCGAGGGATATTTGGAAGTCAATATTTAAAAATTTCTATAGTGTGGAACCAGAGTTGACAGACTCGAAGTAATTTTTAGCTTTCAAAAGACCAAGAGGTTATGTACACAATCTCCCAATAGAAGGGTGATTTCAAGCATTACCTCTCCCCCCCATGACTATTCAGAAAGCACTTCCTCAAACAAAGGACTATTGGCCCCCATGGGATCAAAGAAAAAAATTGAAGCATAGACTCTAGACGATGTGGTGGTGTCCTTCGAGAAGAACTCTGCACCTCCCTCTCATTATCTCTACACCTCCCTCTCCTTCTCCACCTCTATCTCCATCTCTAACTCCACCTTATATCTATCTTCCTTTCTATCTCTTTAACCCTCTTTATCTCCTTCCCTCCCTATTGCAAATAGAACATGAGCCTTTTCATAGTTGAGCTTGATGATCTTCCTAATTTAAAGGCTTTATTCAGTGATGTTTGGATCCATGTAAGTGTATGTATAGTTGATTGGAAGGTATCACTTCTCTATTAAGAGATTTGTTGCACAGAAAACATTTTCTAAATAGCCAATCTTTTGACATTGTGGACTACACAAATTTATGTAAAAAGTATCGTATTTTTTTCCTAATTGTCCTTCCACATCTCTTCGGTGTACCTATTGCACACCATGGTGTGATTACTAGCAGGTATATATATATATTTTATCCCACATATTTTTAAATCAAACTTTTTATTTTGTACTGAAAGAATGCATAGGATTAAATAAGAAAGACAATCAATAGATTGTCAAAAAGTAGAACATAACAAAAAACATATAGCTGTATGAGAACATGTTTACAAACATAAGACTAAGAATCACAGTTACAAATAGACATAAGAGAAGTAGTTACATGTTTATAAACATTAACTCTATAACATAGACAATACAAATCTGGTTTGCTAGTCCACCAGAAATGACATAAGACATAGTAACAAAACCTATACAAATCAGATTTGTTAAACCACCAGCAGTGACAAAAATAGGTCCAAGAAGGACAGTAAAGGCAATACATATTTGATATACCTGCAATGACACAAGACAGATAGAAACAGCAATCAATCTTCAAAAGAAGACTTTAGGCCATCCATTTGCTCAGTAGTAACTTACCCTGTAGTAACTTAACTGATATGAAAAATATATATAAAGAGCAATTATGAAAAAAAAACAACAACAAAACAAATCTTACACAACAAAATTCCAAAAAGACATTCTTGTAAACACTGGTGTCTTTGATTATTATTTTTAATTGAATGGTTATCGACATGACTCGTGAAAGACAACGTATGATCTACACAGGAGGTGTGGTTTGGTCATTGGGTGAGATTCAGTCTCAAAAACCACATCTTCGGATAGCTTTCGTTGCCAATTGTTACACGCGTTACGGACCAACTCGTCGGTCTTCCCCGCGCTTTTTCACACGGTTTCATGAATAGTATTACGCGTGATCCGCCATTTCAGAATCTTTATTACTTGCAACTTTTTCATATTACCGTTCAACATTAGTCCAGCAGTCGTCCCCGAACGTTTTCTCCTGTTTTCTCTTTATTTCTTTTCGATTCCCGAAAGGGTCTATCCCTGCAATTACGAAATGTTTTTTGGTGAGTGATGGCATCAATAAATACATTACAAGGAATACTTTGTACAATACAAAGTTATATAATAAATAATAGTTAAAAGAAGTTGAGATTTACATATGAAGTCAATAATCTTTAATGGACAAGTGGACTGTTGGTCTTGTTGGAAATAGTAAGTTTTGCACACATAGAAAACAGGGACCCCCCACTCTCTCCTTCAAAGCATCTAATAATGATGGCATTAAACTCAACTTTATCTCATCCTCTGAAGATCCACGTTGAAATTTTATCTCCAACTCTCTACTATTAATGTTGGATCTAACCTTATGACCAGCATTCATTGTGTTATTCAATATGTTGTACCAATGAAAAGATAAACTCAGAACTCTTGTTAGAGTTTCTCTTCCCATCCATGTTTTATCATGGTATAAGAGCCCAAAGTTTATGAGTTGGTATAAGGTTGAGGGAGATGTGAAACTCTATGTTGTTTGTCGTGCAATAGCCTAAAGAGCTCCTTTGTAAGCTTCTCGTCCGACTCATGTTTTTAACAGTTCTAGATCGCCTAAAGAGCTCCTTTGTAAGCTTCTTGTCCGACTCATGTTTTTAACAGTTCTAGATCGCTGAGCAATTAAAAGATATACTCACTATCTGCATATTTCACAATGCAGATTGATGGATTACAAGAACAGTTCAACAAATCTCATTAGATTTAAGGGAAACTATGAGTTAAATGAACTCAAATAATGAACTCTTAAAAAAATAAAAAAAATTGTCCCTAAAACTTGAACCTTTGAATTACTTCCTTGATGCATAGAAATTATCAAGGAGGCTACAATCGATTGAAAACGTGATTTTTATTCTTCAGAATCAAATGAAACTGAAGCTAATATGATGTCTATATTTATGAATTTCCTTTAGAACGAAATTCTAATGAACTGTTGAGATTAATCGATTAAATTTATTCAAACATATTTATATGACTTCTAAAGATTAAAAAAAATAAGATTATTTATAAATAAAAAGGAATTTGATTAAAAAGTCAAATATATTTTGAAAAAATATTGTAATTTCTGTTTTTTAGTTCATTATCTGATGATAGATCCTAAAATGTGATCTATGATAAAACAAAGAATTGAATGTTATTCATAATAAACTTCAATTATTACAATTTATAATGTGTTGCTTCAAACTAACAGCTTCCACAAATGACTCAACGGATTTCTATGCTACCTCCTAAAATAGTGGATTTCTATGCTGTCTCATACATAAACTTCTGCCATATGCAGACCACATTTCAAATGTGGGCAAGGTCATCTCATAACACCTTGGCTTCAATCACCTTTCGCATAGATCAGCGGCATGACTCCTAACCATGACTTATGTATTGCTTTCCTCAAAACTCTTCATGCTTTCCTATTCTCATCCTCGACATTTCCAATAAGTCACTTATAATTCTATGACATTTATAATACAGTCATTAAACTGCTCACACAGATTCTTTACACGAACCTCTTAGTGTCTCCCCAATAACAAGATTACAATTCACTATTAGAACTCCCATACAATGGTGTCATCCACACAACAGATACTCAACTAAAAACATTGCTTTCATTAAAATAAAAAATTTAAAAACAATGCAGAAATTAAATACTCCACATTACAAACACATTAAGTTCACAATGCAGAAATTAAATGCAAAAAACAGATACAAAGCTTAGTGCAAGAAGTAGGTCAAAAACGCAATGAGAGATCCCACGACACCAGCTATAATAGAGGGCACCCCCATCACAAAACCAGCGCCTGCAATCTAAGAAGGGTTGGGTGATGATGCCTCAGCCTCAGCAGAAAAAAGCCACACCCGCCACCATCATCACAACCATCACTGCAACAAAAAAACAAACTGATCTCCTCCTGCCATTGCCAAATTTTAACTAGGTTAAAAAAGACAGGTATGATGAGGATATCACAGATATTTTGACAAAACAAACAGTGTTGATTTGAGGTCTCTTCAACCACTGGAATCAGAAATCTAATGGATACAGGATGCAGGATGCCTCAAGCACAAGCCTCTCAAGAGACAACAAACTCATCTTCAAGTCTTTGCTGGAAAGTGCCGCTCATCTTCAAGTCTTTGTTGGAATTGGCTTGTGTGGTGGACGCAGTCGAATCACATCACATCCAACATTATCGATTTCCAGCCTCACTTCAATAAAATCTCTGTAGACGTTAACCGCATGGCGGAAGTGAAGGATACATTGCAGCCGCTGGTAACTCAGGACATGTTTCTTCCGTCTCTTCGAGACGTGTGAATTTTCCAAAATTTGGCCATGTCCTTCATTACTGGCTTTCTGTTCATTTTGGTTTTGATCTTTTGTTAAAGGCCACTCTTCCGATGTGAATATGTAAGCCTGATAAATCTCTCAACTATTAAAAATAATAATACAAGGTACACTAAAATTGAATACAATTACCAAAATAATGGAAGAACTCTGACGAGTCGATATCATACTTACAGCTCTGTTCTTTGTCTGTTTATTTGAGTGTCCTTATTCTTCCATAGCTTTTGCCTTATCAAGTCACTGTTTAAAAAAGTGTGGTTATTAATATTTGACCATCAAACTGTTTAATTTTAGTTAAATTTTTATGAATTTAAAAACTATATACTATTTATATTTATTAATAATGTAATTTAATGTGTAAAATTAGAGTTGATTAATTAGTTTGATGTTTAAGCTTCCCAAAACATAAAAAGTGTATGTCTCCTCTTTCACAAGATAAAAGAGTAAGAGTTGGATAAGTGTAATGGACATCCTAGAATGTCCAAAAACTAAACCAACCGCTGATAGGAATTTAGTCAAACAGTTTGCATCCAACTCCTTATTTCTCCGTTTAATGTTTAAATCCCCTTATAGCTTCGAAAATGAAATGTTTGTTTGTTTTTAAGTCTTTGCATAGATTTGAAATCACATAACATGAACTAGAAGGAAATTACAATAATATGCAACATGAAGATTGAACTACTGCTGATATGATATTATTTCCAGAATTATAAAAATCAAATACATAGCAGACTTTTCAACTCACTAAATACTCCAGCATTTTTGACATAATATTCCAGCAATGACTTCCCATCTTGCTGCTACAGTAACATGAATAGTGCCATGCTACAGTAACATGAATAGTGTCGCGCTACAGTAGCATGAATAGTGTCATGCTACAGTAACATGAATAGTGTTGCGCTACAGTGCTGCTATAGTATTAATTAGTCTTCAATCAGTCCAATATCTTCATAAATTCATCCCTTCAGAATGGCATAAGCATTGGTCAAGAAGTGGAGAAGGTATGAGCAAAACAACAAATCTGCCTGTAGCTGGAGATGCACCCAATCTGCCTGTTAATGAAGCTGATAGCAATGGATTCCAAAGGCCAAACCCCAAGGGAATGACGTCTAGAATGTCACAAGAGAGGATAGACGTCCTCTAATGCCAAGAACGGATCTGCAACTCACACATCAATTTCTTCTCATATTCAACATGCCGAATGAAGCCACAAAAGCTTCCTTTTATTCTTTCTCCAAGGGTCGACCCAACTCACTTGAGCAATGTGGGATAAAAGATGTGCAATATAAAACATATTAAAATATTCACTTATGTCTCCCTTGGGTGCCCCTTTGATTTGCACACATCCCCAAAAAATAAATATTAAAGTAACACTTTAATATTTTACAATTAAATTAAATGTTACTTTAATAACACTCTAGGCATTAAAATATATTAGCAATCAGACTCTGAATAGCGCGAGTGATAGCTCGTCGGAAAGCTCTCGTCGAGGAGTATCAAATCCAATCACCAAAACTAGCCTCCGTTTTGTCTTGCTGACTTACTAAAAATAGTAAGTATGCTTGAAACTAAGTAAATCAACTCCGTTTTGGCCAAAACTGGAAATGACTAGGCCAAAACACTCCAGGATCCCCTTAAACCCTTCGTTAGCCCTCGGGACCATGTAGAGATAGGCTAACGCACATACATTTGGTCAACGACTAAAGTGGGGACATTACAATAAGTGTCTTTTTTTTTTTTGGTCAGTTGATGTTGTTTTTTTTATTTTTTTTATATAGTAATAATAAAAGAGAATAATCATTCAGACCAAGGGTTAGTCATATGTTTACCTATTCTTTCTTGGGAAAGTAGATGACTTTATAATCTTTTTGTACATGTTGTCTAGGATCAACTATATTTCTCACTATCTTTAAAAGAGAGCTCAGGAGTGTATATATTTCTCTTTATAACTTTTTGACAAATATTTTGTTGTCTAAAAATCTTTGTGCCTTATATAAGAAAAATGACACAATATAGAACGTTATTCTTATATAAATTATTGTGGATATTATGAAAAAAAAATTCATTTCAAAGAATATATTTTGTAGCAATTTAAATACTTTCAACCTCTTTTATAAAAAAGAAACAGAAAGAAAGAAGTGAAGGAAAGTAACTAGGGAGTGTGGAGTGGAGATAAGATATCTAACAGAGGAACATAACGATAAAAGGAATTAGGCATTAATTTTATATGGCACTGGCCCATAAATCTAAGTCAAAGAGTTCACAACAAAGATACATCCAAAACGGCTTCGGTGAATTTTTTTTTTGTTTTTTTTAAGATGCAAGCCTGGCAACTAAGGCCATGGAAGACAATTTAAGGCATCTTGAAAACTTGATAACACATCAGCAATGAAGCCACACAAGTAGGCCTGGAAAGAAAAGACTATTGCAATTTGTCACGGCTGTTCTACAATATTTTTTCCCTTAAATTCAATATAAAAACCTCGTTTTTTAAGTTTTTACTTCAATTTTACTGAAAAAGAGTTAAGATTTTATATGAAAATAGAGAACCATTAGATTGTTGTTCCCAGAAATGCGACGGGAGACTTCTCTTTCATGTTTTCGAAACGGGTTTCCCATTGCGAACGACCGTTTTGAAGCGGTGATTTTTGTTTTTCCAGCACTTACCGATAAAATTTAAACAAAAGATTAGACATTTTTATCTTTTTCCCAACTTGGAGGTGGAGTTTACATTAGTTTATAAATGCCAATAAAGCCCAAGTTGGAGTTTATAACTGCCAGTAAAGCTTGAGCTGGAGTTTACATTAACTTACAATTTTTGTACGCCAAGTTAAATTATCACACATTTAGTTTTTTCCTGGTGGCTTTATTATACTCAGAATGAAGTGTTTTATACAAATTATTTTAAAATGAAAGAATTAAATCAAATATTTTTTAAGAATGTTTAAATTTTTTATAGAGATGTATTTTATAATTTTTATTTTTAAAATTAATTTTATATACACACATCTGTACATATATACGTCTATATGTATACTTATAGACGTATATCCACCAATTTTTACGTGTAGCCTGCCACTTGAGAACCTTTATTATTGCCAGCACTATGATTTATGAGTCTTTCAGGTCATCCCTGGATGGTTTCCTCTGGTATACTATTTACTTCATGTCGATGTTGGGGACTAATCCCAACGACCCCTCACCTAATCTTTCACGTCTCATTATCTGCAGCAACATTCGAAACAGATTTTCTTAGATTCGAATGTATTTTTCATTTATTCCTCCAAGCTGACCAACGTACAATATGCAGGATTGTTATTTAATATTTTTTATTTTCCCTCCTTATTAGAAAATAGTGGAAGAGTCTAGAACTAATATTGTACCGAGTAAAAATAGGGGAAGTTTTTAGTTGAAAGAGGATGTAAGTTGCAGAGGTGTACATATGAACACTATGAATCTGTATAAAAATAATGAGTTTATAGAAGGTTGTAATGGGGACAAAATGTATGAGTTGTAGCTCAATCAGTTACGTAAACTTTACTCTGCTAATATAATATTTTAAGTTTGTTTTGTTCTATTTATTTTCTACATTCTTTGTTGTTAAGATAAGGAAAATCTTTTAAAAGGTGGATAAAAATACAAGTTGAAAGAGGAAGCTTTATGTTTTTTTTGTGATTTGTGTCTAAGTGGTTTTCGAAATCATTTGTGATTTATGGCTTCTTTCATGCCTATTTATTTAGTGCCCGAGTTGAAGGAAATAGATGTTATTCACAGAAGCAAAGAAGTGTTGCAGAAATTTAGAGATAGAAGTTGTATTGATGTAACTCATTTGAATGAGTAATACAAGTCTTGGGTCTCTTTGTGGTGGAGATTTTTCTCGAAAGGGTTTCTCCACGTAAATCTTGAATTATGGTTTGCATTTATTTTGTCATCCATTACCATTTGTAATTTATTGTTATCTGTTTGTTTGGTTGCATAAAAATATCAACATAATTTCACTGTATGTTTTATCCTATTTTTCAATAGTTCTGACCATCGATGAAGATGTTATTATCAAGAAGGTTGAAGTTTCAAATTTGTTAAAAAATCTCCTGTAGGCTTTTGGGTTTGTTGACCCTTTCTTGTCTCTTTTATTTTACTATTGGCTAGCTGTTTGATTCCGTTTGTATTTTTCTTGGTGTTGGCTGTGTCTTTTTGTAAAGTGTTTCAGGGCCCCTTCAAAACCTGTTTTACTCTAATAAAAAACAAATTTAAGGCTTAAAAGTAAGTTAAAATATAAATATGAAGTCAATAATCTCTAATGGACAAGGGGATTATTGCTCTAGATCTTCGAAAATGCAAAATAAATATTGACCATCCGATTCCATAATTTCAAATTAATGGTTTAAAAGAATACCCCAATAATCATGCACTTCTCTAAAGTTTTCATTCTCTTAACCTTGTCTCCATTGAAGTTTTAATTTGCCTAACTGTGTAAAAGAAAAAAGTAATCATGCACCCTTTCCTACATACATTGTTACTTATAGCATCCCTTTTTACTCACTTAATAGATTAAGGGCCCACTATAAATTTATTATGTGTATAGTCTTAAATACAACATGTAACTCGATACCTTGCCAAAAACTACAAGGTGAGTGTGGAGCAAATGGATTTGAGAGGTACGATTCTCATGTTATCAACCTTAGCCAACAACAACTAGTTGCATTCTAAAATGAAGATACAAAGATATTTACCATAAAAACTATAACAAAAACATATCACGGTAAACCTTGAAAGTGGTAAACTAATAATAAATTTATTAGTATCTTATGGTTAAGAACAAGATCTTGTTACATGAATACATACAATTGTGGTGATTATTATTTCTAATGGAAGTTTTTTATGGACAATTTTTTATACTCAAAGCTAAAAATATTTGAATTGCTACAACAATATATGTTTTGAAATGAATAATTTTTTTCAAAATGTCAACAATAATTTATGGCTGCGTCTATTCTGTCTCCAAAACGGATCTTTCGTACAACGTGTTAGCGACAGGTTAGTCAATCACAACCGTTAATTGCAAAATCGATGGTGTAAAACACGCAACTAACACGCGTGTTAGTCAATCTGTACTGTCATTTTGGAACCAGAATAGACGCGTCCATAATTTATATACAAACAACTTTTTATAGAATAACATTATTTTGTATCATTATTTACTTCCCTTTCTTCTTACTCGAAAGAAGATAGATTAACATGTGACTAGCCCTTGATCTAAATAATTATTTTCATTTATAACCATTTTGTAAAACCATAAAAAAAACATTATCAAATTTGAGAAAACAACTTAACTGGCTTTTTTTTAATTTTAAATAAGAAATATAAATTTTATTATTTTGACAAGCTTCAAGATGAAGCTAGTTAGTAAATCGTAATTGTACACATTATTATGAGCAAAAGTCGTCAACAAAATTAGTTATAAAAGTTGAACAGTTTGATAGTTGAATATTAAGAAGCTGATTATTTTAACCGCACTTGATATGGCAAAAGCTACGGAAGACTTAAGACAGATAAACAGACAATGAACAGAGCTGCCACGAAATAGCTGTAACTATGATAATGACTCGTCAGAAATTTATTGTTCTCCATTATTTTGTCAATTGTTATTTAATTTTAATGTACCTTGTAGTATTTTCTTTCTAAATAGTTGAGAGATTCATCAGGCTTACATATTCACACCCGAAGGGCGGCCTTTAACAAAAAATAAAGCTAAAAATGAACAGAAATCCAGTAATGGACGACTTGGCCGAATTTTGGAAAGCGGGAGAACCGTCGCCTCTCGGACAGGTGGGACTTGGACTGCGCGAAGCGATTGAAACTAAGAAACGCTCTCCGTCTCAGACGATTGAATTTCCAGACGTTTACGACTGGATATGCCATCTCGACCAGTCGACATCACAGAACTATAAGTACCTTCCGTTAAACGTTCATCCTGGCAAAGCAGGTTCACTTTTCCTTGGATCCCGATTTACAGCTTCAAACAAAGTGTCTCTCTTTCTCTCGTCGGGTATTGATAAGCTTTTTGATCTTGGAATGTGCTCTACTGGGATTGTTGGAGAAGAATCACGTCAAAGGAACAAGTTTCGGGTATTCTCGAACATGTACACACGTGTGTATTTTAAAGTCTTCGACCCAGATCTTGCGAAGCTCGAGCAAATGGACATCCAGCTGGGCACAATTGAATCTACCAAATTCAAGCAAGCATTTAACTCTCTCTTTTCAGTTACCTGCTATCATTTTCTGGTGCAATCCAGATTTGAAATCTGTGAAAGTGAAATGCAAAAATTGCCATATCATAGAACAGAGGAGGTTCTGTCAATCATAGGACCTGGGTTTCCAGACGTTTACGACTGGTTATGCCATCTCGACCCGTCGACATCACAGAAATATAAATACCTTGCGCTAAACCTTCATTGTGGCAAAGCAGGTTTGTTTTTACTTGTATCCCGATTTATAGGTTCTAACAAAGTGTGCCTCTTTCTCTCGGCGGGTGCTGATAAGCGTCTTCGTCTTGGAATGTGCGATACTGGGATGGCTGGAGAAGAATCACGTCAAAAGAATACGTCTAGGCTATTCTGGAATCTGTGTGCACGTGTGTATTTCAATGCCTTCGACCCAGATCTTGTGAAGCTCAGACAATTGGACATCGAGCTGGGCACAATTGAATGTGCCAAATACAAACAAGCATTTAACTCTCTCCTTTCAGTTGCCTGCTATTCTTTTCTGGTGCATTCGGGATTAGAAATCTCTGAAAGTGGACTGCAGAAATTGCCTTGTCATAGAGCAGAGGATATTCTGCCAATCATAGGATCTGGTGCAACTGATCGTCTGCTGCGGTGTTTGTCTACCGAGATCACTTACAAGTGCGTACACGGCAAGAATGATAATAAAGGGGGAAATGAGTTGAGGATATCCTATTGCAGTTCAAGTCTTCCGGGGTATTGGATCATCAACAGTTACTGTCCAATGTTGTCAATGTCCAGAACGAGCAAGGGACAGTTTGCTGATAGAATCACCAGCGATAAGCGACTCTACCACGCCTTGAATTACCAGCAGCTGCAGTGTATCCTTCAGTTCCGCCATGCGGTTAACGTCTACAGAGACTTTATTGAAGTTAAGCTGGAAATCGATAGTGTTGGATGCGATGTGATTCGACTGCATCCGCCACACGAGCCAATTTCAACGAGCCTCGAAGGTGAGAGTCACTTTCCTGCAAGGATATGTATAACTATTGGGCCTCAGGTTGAATCCCATGTCCACTCTGTTTCATTGACCAAATCATCCCAGAACCCCGTCACAAATATTGCGAGAGGGAAAGCCGTGGAGGCCACGTTTGAACCGCCCGATTACGTCCCCGGCTTGAAGATTTCCAATGGAATGGCTTCCCAAATTAGCATCAAGAGTTGGGTTTTTGAGCAGTCCTCCGTCAACAGGCCGCATGTAAATCTAGAATGGACTCTGTATGATAGCACTACCGGAAAGGCGGTGTCTAATTACAAGCCTCAAAGATTTTCAGTCTTCAACTCCAAGACTTGGTCCGGCGATAGGTATTCCAAAGATAGTAGAGCTTTCACAGCTCAAGGAGGGGTGGTGTTTGCAGGAGATGAGTATGGACAGCCCACAACATGGAGGCTCAACAGAGATTTACAAGGACAAACCGTGAACTGGGTTGTGAAAGGTGACATCTGCTTGGCCTATTTCCCAAATACATACAGATCTTCACATTTTGACATTGCAAATCACCAATTTTGCCAACTGGTTCAGTTTCCACTAGTACAATCCACACCCAACTGAGCCTTTTCTCAGTCAACGAAAGAAGGGGTTCTCTTTTTCATGGGCAAGCTTGTTGTTTTATTTCAAGATTTAATTGTAGTTGATGACATATATTGCTTATATTGTATGCGTCTACGAGAAATAATACTTTGAAATGTAAGTTCTTATAGTAGTGAGAGTATATTTCCGCCGTATTGTTTATATAACGGGGATGTTGCAGAGCTGTGCACAAAAACTTGGCTCTTACCATGCTCTGAGCTCTCGAAAAGTTTGTTGTTATGAAGTCTCTCATAAAAGAGATAAGAAAGCCAAATTCCTGACATTCATTGCCCTGCATATGCATGTATATCTCAGCTCAAAATGTCTGATATATAATATTTTCCAAGTTGATTTGAGCAACAAGGAGGAGGTCTGTTTAGTGTCCAATTATTCTACGAGAAGAATGAAACAATTATAAGTAATACAATCTCGGCAATTTGTGCTACTGCTTGTATAAAGTTCTCAAATTGCTGTGACGATCATACTCCTCGACGAGGGTAATTTCAAACCCAATTTCAATTCTTACAATATTTTTTCAAATTGTATCTGATTTTTAATCATATCCTTTCTATTTTTAAATAACCCTATTTTCTTGTTTAATCTCAACAGCCTAATGGAATTTCATTCAAGGCAATTGATAAATGTGAACATCATATTAGCTTCAGCTTTTGTAACTCTGACGTATAAATGACCTGTTTTTAATACATTTCTGGCATCAAAGAGATGATTCACAGGTTCAAGTATTTGGAACAAATTCATGGGAACTGAAACAGATTTTTTTTAATTGAGTTTATTTAACTCAATTTTCCCATAAAATCTAATGAGTTTTGTTGGACTGTTCTTTAAAACTATGAGTTTTGTTGGACTGTTCTTTAAAACTATCAATATGCATTGTGGAGTATTTTTGCTTGTTAGGCAATCTAGACCAACAAGCCCCTTGTCCATTAAAGATTATTGACTTCATATTTGAAATTCTATTATAACTGTGTATCCTAATCTAATGAGTTTTGTTGGACTGTTCTTTAAAACTATCAATATGCATTGTGGAGTATTTTTGCTTGTTAAGCAATCTAGACCAACAAGCCCCTTGTCCATTAAATATTATTGACTTCATATTTGAAATTCTATTATAACTGTGTATCCTACGGTTGACTCCATCCCTCACCAAAAACAATAAATAGGGAACAAGAGGAAACGTTCGGGAAGGGACCAGGGGAGGCCCCTACAGCCCAGAACTGGTCTAATGTTGTATCCCACTCACTTTTTTACGCGTGACCCGCCATTTCAGAATCTTTAGTACTACGGACCAGCTTTATGATATTATGTACAACATTAGACCAGTTCTGGGCTGTAGGGGTCTACCCTGGTCCTTCCCGAACGTTTTCTCCTGTTTCATATTCATTGTTTTTGGTTTGGTGACATTCAGTCCGGTCAAGATGGTCCCACAATCCCAATAATGAAGTGGGAAATTAGAAGTTTGCTTGAAAATCCTATCGCTTGAAAATATTGTGCATTACCTTGGTACTTCAAAGTTTGCTTGACCATTTTGGGTGGAAGTGGAATCTGGATTGATGATGGGAAGTATTTCACTTTGATCTTATCTTACTTTGGTCTTATCTTTTGCGTTTTAATCATATATTCTAATTGATAGAATTGAAAAAAACAAATTTAGCTATTGGATTGTGAGGGTAGGTAATAGGGGAAAGGACCCAGTGGTTGAGCGCGTTCCAATTCTTGTGATAGAAGTTGTTGATTTAATACCTCCATACTTACTGATTTAATGTCCAACTTTTGGACAACATTGCACCAATAGTTGTATGATAAGTACCAATAATTGAATGAAATATACCATTTGTTGTGAAAAGTAGCCAATCATGTGATGCCACATCAACTGCACAAGTATAGGGCCCTTTTGCTCACCTATTGGTCTCACTTTTTGGGGGGGCTGTTTTGGACACCTTGGCAAAAAGCATGTTGATGTGGCCCTGAAACCTTAGTTATAAGCAAGGGACTTGCCAAGTAAGCTACTGAAAAAAATTCAGAGTGATTTGAAATTTCCACGTAGGATTTTGAGAAGCACGAAGTTAGGGTGCACAACTAGTGGGTACTCTCCTATAATTACGTTTAAAAGTTTTGACTATCATATGTGTATTACTTTATTTGTTTGGACTCTTCTTTCTATACTTGAAATTATGAAAAATAAAGAAAGTTTTGTTATAAGAGTATCTAGAAAGTTTAGAAAACTATTAAGTCTTGATTTCATTCAGTGGAAAATGACTTCCGCAAGGTTTCTTCCTGAATCAACAATCTTTTTGGTGGTCTCTAGTCCTTTCTTCTCAAGATCATTCATTAAGAACAATTTCATTACTCCATGCCTTGAAATTCTTCAAGGGAGGTGTTCATGTTTTGCCATATTTCATTAATAAGGCCACCAAGAATTTTCTTTCTTGACCCGAATTCAAATTAAGATTAAAGCTTACTAATCATGACCAAGAGACCTTTCAATTTGTGCTTAATGTTATACCTCCCTATATGCTTCATAAAATTGGGGTTAATTCACTTAAACCTTAGTGGAAGGATTGGAAATGATACTTGGATACATTGTTCCAAAATTATAAGCCATGTAAAGGTTTGTTGTGAATGTTCACCATCTTCTTATGGTGGGTCAGTTAAATATTTGGTGCCGACTTTAGTCCTCTATTAGGATTAGGAATTGTCTCTCAATTTCAATGCATTTGGTCAAAAAATGTGGAACCTAAGTTGGCTCACTTTTCCTAATACACTCTTTATCAAGCCCTTCCTTTTGGTGGTCATTTGGTTCATATGGGTATTTCCAAATCTTTATTGCCCAATTTGTGGATAGATGGAGTCCTTCAAGTACCTCTTTTGGTTGTCTCAGAATTCAAGAAGCTCGAAATTAGATTCATAATTTGTTTAAGCCTTTTAGACCAACTCTTTTCTCTTGACACATGGTTTTACTTAGAGATTGGCCTCATCTACCACACAATTATATTTAGATTTTGCATGCTTCCAAGATGGAAAATCTCTTTAATTCTAATAACCTAACCAAAATTATTTTAAGGTTTATAAATTTTTAGTTTAAATATTTACCTAAAAATGTAGAGCTAAAATCTTAGAATTTAACTTTTGGCCTTTACAAAATAATCTGAAACCCTAATTGTCCTTCATGAAATAGTGTGATGGTTATATCATGACATTGTTGTTATAGAAACCAAGGTTCAAACCCTCGTTGGGCCATTATGATCACGAACATTGCACCTTTGTTGATATATTGTTGTAGGTTGAAGCTTTATGTTAGAGCTATTTGCATTCATGTTGATGACTTTGTGCTCCAAATTCTTGCTAGGCCAATGTGGTCACAAGTTTCATGCTCCTACTAGGCTATTGCACTTACAATGTAGTGCACCTATTTGTTGCCTCACTTGAGTCAAGTTAGACTAAAAAATTTCATGTTAACTTACAAAACTTTCCTATTTATATTAAAATTTGAAAAAAAAAGACTACAAAGTACAAAAGCTTTTAATAGAAATTCAAATCTTAATATAATTTTTCAAAATACATTTAATCAATTCTTTTTTATTTATAAAAAATCATTTTCCCTTTTCAGAATAGATTATGTCTCATTAAATTTAGTTTCTTAGTCTTAGCAGTTTAATGGAATTTCTTCAACGCAATTGATAAATATAAACATCATAGGGGAAGAGAACCAATAGATAACATAGTTCCAATAACCGTCACCTTATTGCCATGTTGACGCCCCAATAGCCGTCATAGTGAAAACACTTAATAAATTTGTTTTGTACCAATAGCCGATCATTTTTTGTAATTTTTTGTTCATAATTGGCCCATTTGTGCACCGCTATTTACACATTTGTGCAAAACTATTGGGACATTTGTCAACAAGTACTAGTGATTTTGAGTTGATGGTTACTAGAACATCTTTAGTTAGGTATCAGGCGATACTTTGAAATGTGTAGTTTTTGACCTTTGTGTGCATAACTGATTCCACAACATGCATCGTTACTACCCAGAAGCCAGATCAATAGCTATAAGCAGTTAAGTCGCATACGAAGACAACTTTAAAAAAAATCAAAATCCAATGTACCATTTAGGATCTGTGGGTGCGCAAAGCTAGCTATGATGGCTGTTAGTGCTTGTAGTGTCCTAAAATTGCGACACTTGCAATTTCGACTGCATTTGGGTCTTCACGATGGCGACGCAACACTAAACCTGAATGGAGACCCCGAAACTTGTCCGCGACACCAAAAACTGCATTTTTCCAGCACCCTGGCCTGATCCTCCTTGCACCCTGCTGTCCCGGGAGGTGGGACCAGAGCGCCCAGCGCCCTGGTCCCTGGCCCTATTTTGGGCCCGGTCTCCTATGGGACTTCGGGTCTTTTTGTTTGCAAATTGGAAATACTTTTTCCTTGTCGGCCCAAGGTTGGAAAAATCAGTCTATTAACCCTAATTGGCAAGTATATAAACTACTTTTTTCTCTCCCATTTGGGGAGATGAAAAGAGGAGGAAATATGATGGAAAAAGCGTGGAAACGATATTAAAATATTCAAGCATTCAAGCATTCAAGCATTCCTTCAAGCAATTGATCATTCTAAGTCTCCATTCAAGGCTAAGTGTTGCATTCAAGACAAGGATTCAACCATTGAAGAGGAGATCACATACTACAACATACAACATACAACACACAACATGCAACAACATCTATGCCTTCGCATATAAGGATACAAACATCCTTACAACAAGGTATTAGTACTTGTTTTACATTACATTTACAGCATTTCTCATTTCTTGGTTAATTCCAAAACCGGGGTTTGACCTAAAGGCAAACCCCTCATCCCTAACCCCCCAATCGTCCTCTCTTTTCTGTGTGTAGGTTGCAGGTACGCGGCTGAAATTGAAGATCTGGAATCCTTGTGCAGAGACGAACAGATCCCCCTTCGTTTCGCGGATTTTTCGGAGGACCGTGTGCACGCCAGGCGCCATCGTCCCGTCAACTTTCGCTCAAATTTGCAGAACAGCACCATCTCGACATTTTACTACTAATTCCAGGTCCGTAGCTTCATATCATATCCCTATCTCTGTTTATAAGCGAATCTTTCCTACTTTACATGCATTCCTAGTTCAATCTTTCTATCTACATTTCTTTACAAAAGAGGGTATCCTTGATGTCTTAACCCTTGAAACTCATTTAGAATCCAATCTTGCATTGTGTGGGATTGGATCTTGTGGGTTTCAACCCCTCTTTTGAATGTAAAGTCTCCTCTAAGTGAAAACCATCAACCCTAGTGACTCTCTCCCTTCTCTCTCCTCAGAGTTGGGGAGGGGAGAACGCCTAGGGTTCGATTTTTCCACTTTACATTTTGGTGAACCTGACGTGAACATCCTCATTCTGATTATTCATGGTTAGATCTGAAAATTTTGCTTTCCTAATTATATTTCCATGTTTGATCTTTTGCAAATTTTAGAGGTTAATTGCATAAAAACCCTAAAATTTTCTTTTTAGTAATTGAGCTTGCGAAATGTTTAATTGTTAATGCTTGTTTCAGATCTACCCTTCTATTGCAAATTACCAATTCATATCTGTGCTTTAATTTTGAAAATTAAGTGGTTAAGTGTCAAAACCCTAATTTTTAAAACCTCCTTGATTCAACCTTTGACTGATAATTTCACTAATCAAAACATCTCCAAATCGGCTGTAACTTTGGATTCCGCAATAAAATCACAATATCTTTCATCCCTGAAAATTTGGAAAAAAGTTGCGAGGACCGTGTGCACCCCGAGCGTCGTCGTCCCCGACATTTTTTTTGAAATTTCGGGAGCTAGATCTTACTGTATTTTTCTGCTAAAATCCAGAATTTTGGCTGATTTTATCAATTTTAACACTTTCAAAATTACAGTCAAAGTTGGTCTAGCGATTGCTTGGATTGAGGCTTCTAATCATTCAAAAATTGTTGAAATTGAAATTCCTATCAAAATTGTGTTTCTTACAGTCCTAAATCTGAAAAGTGTGTTAGCATTCATTCGAAATTTCAGTGCTTTATTCAAATTCTTGCAAATTGTGATTTTTGAAATTAAGTGCTTAATTACAACAACTTTGATTTCCACTTTCAAATTCGAATTTTGCATGATATCGAGTCAACTTTTAAATTTCGAAACTTGCATTGCTTTCAGCATTCTCTCTAAAATCATAAAATTCAAAATTTCAGTTTCCCTCTCTTTTTCAAAATTCAAATTTTACATTTTTCAACAATCTTGGTAGGGTTCAATTTTGAGATTGCAACTTTACTTTGGCCTATCTACAGATTGTAAAATCACCCAATTTTTTCAGATTAGTTTTAAAATCATCATAACTTTCATCCCTGAAAATTTCGAAAAAAGTTGCGAGGACCGTGTGCACTCCGAGCGCCACGGTCCCGAACATTTTTTCTGAAATTTCGGGAGATTGTCCTGATTGCATTTTTCATCTTAAATCTAGGAGATTGACTGATTTTATTGAAATTTGCTACCTCTAAAATTCAAAATCTTCTCTCTCTCTTTAGTGCATGAGTTTTACAACAATAAGCCCTACTTACACTATTCCCGTTAGACGAAGCCTTAGAATTAAGTCCTTCCAAGGTGTAATTACTGAGGAGATGGAACCTAATTTGAATGGCCTTTTTAACGAGGACATGGGTAATTCCTCTAATCCTCTTAATGATGAAGAAGCTCTCCATGAGGTTTCTGTAGAACAACTTTCAAAATTGGATAACCAATTTGATGATTTTCGACAATGGATGTCTCAAGAATACCCTGATAGCCAAGCTCTTCCTTTAATTGAGGGTCTAAAACATATGCTTCAAAGTGATAAGAATGGAATTGATATTTTGCGTGGTATTGCACACATTGTGGATTCGAATGTGATGCCTATGAAGAGTTGTGCCGAAACTTTGGGTTATACACAACCTCCTACTCAAGTCAATCATTCTATTCCTTTGACAACTCCTATTGCTAGTATACCTACTTTTACATCAAACATAATGACTACTTCAACACAAGATATTTCCCCTATGATCACCAGTCATGGGGGCAATCCCTCTTCTTCAATCAACCCTCTTCCTTCATTCAATCCGACTTCTTCATTCATTCCTTCAATGAGTGTTCCTATTATATCACCACAAATGAACATGATGCAAGGGGGCAATTCATTTAACCCTTCTATTCCTCCTTGTAGTGTTCCTCCTGTCCAATCATCTCCTATGACTAACTATCATAGTGTCCCACCACCTTACTCTCTACCTTCTTTCAATAACATAACACCTCCATCACAATCTAACACATCTAATATGAACTCTTCGACTGAAGCAACCATTAACAATCTTGCACAAACTGTCTCTTCTTTACAGCAACAAATTGCCTCTATGAATCAATCTAAGTTTAGTGTGCCCACATTTGATGTTGCGAGCCCACTTTCTCTTGACATTGTTCGAGCTATTCCCCCTAAACATGTTGAAATTCCACATTTGGAGCTTTATAATGGTAAGGGTGATCCTCTAACACATGTTAAGACCTTTCAAACAATCTGTACCGATTTTGCTTATGACCAAAGGTTGCTTGCAAAACTGTTCACTAGGACATTAAGAGATAAAGCCCTACAATGGTATTGCTCGTTGCCTTCTTATTCTATTTCTTCTTTCGAACAACTTGCAAATGCTTTCATTCAACAATTTCAAAACAATATAAGTCCTAAAGTTACTTTGATTGATTTAATGCATTGTAAACAAGGTGTTAAAGAAAAAGTGACTGATTTCATTGGTAGATATAAGCATTTGTATGCTCAAATTTCTTTTCCAGTGCCTGACAATGATATTCAAAGAATCTTTATTTCTAATTTACAAAAAGATATTAGAGAAAAACTCCTGTTTTCTGAGTTTACTTCTTTCCAACAGTTGTGCGCAACTCTTCACCATTATCAACTGACTGTGAGTCAAATGGAACAAGCAAATCCTATGGCTCCGAGTGATAAGGGTGATAGTAGTCAACAACCATTTGGGAAGTTTAAACCGAACAGAGAGTCCATTAAATTCAATGAAAACATCATCAACAACAATGTGAATGCAGCATTAGGTGTGCCTCCTATTTCTAAGTTTTTCAAGAAAGAAAGAAAGTTTACTCCTTTGAATGAATCATTGCATAGTATTATGAATAGGTTATTGGAACAAAATGTGCTTACTCTTCCTCCTATAAGGCAAATAGATCCTGCAAAGATTAATTCGCCCTATTTTGATAACAAATCTTTTTGCCAATTTCATCGTCATCCTGGGCATGATACTGAAAAATGTTTTGCTTTAAAGGGTAAAATTCAAGATTTGATTGATAATAATACTATTTCTGTTTCTGGAGTGAATGATAAAGGCAACACATCTGTAGCTCCTCCTAACCAAAATCTTCAGATTTTTACTGATCCATTGCCTTCTCATACCTCTAATGCGATTGATACTACTGATTCCTCTGTCTCACCTGATGATCTTGTGTCTATGACTCCGAATGTGATTAACTTTGTAGAGCAGCAGAAAATCCCTAAAGAACCTTCCATCACATTTGATTCTAGTGAGACTATCAGGGCACCTAATGGTCCTTTATATATAGTTGCAAAAGTCAAGAATACACCTTGCCGTGGAGTGCTTATTGATCCTTCTTGCATGATTAATATCATTACTGAAGAATTTCTTTTTACTTTGCAATTGAATCAAGTAATCTATGACGAAATAAATGTGGTTGTGAAATTATTTGATGCATTTTCTTCTCCTGCAATTGGTTCTATTACATTACCTATTGAAGTTCATAACAAATCCATTGATGTGGACTTTGCTATTATTCCATCATCCGAACAATTTCGTGTGAAGCTAGGCTATCCTTGGCTATCTTCCATGAAAGCTATTGCTTCTCCTATTCATAAGTGCTTGAAATTTCCCCATAATGGTGAAGTTGTTACTGTCAATCATAGTCTCTTTAAACCAGCTGAAAGAACTTCTAGCGTTCCTATTGATTACTTTTGGCCTAAACAATTCCAATCTCTTCCTCCGCGAAGTGATCATCTTTTCAAATCTTATCAAAAGTGGAAAAAAGATATGATCCTATCTCTAAGTGAACCTAGAACACCCAAACTTGACATCCCTATCATTCTTGAGAAGAAAGCTCTTCCTTTGAAAGATAAAACCAATGTCTTTCCTCAAGAAGATTCCCAACCCATCCCCATGGATGTGACTATGTCTATGCCTAATAAACTTTCTAAAAGTAGACCTATACCTCCTCGTCATGATGGGCTTGGTCTGCTTCCTAAACCAAATATTCCTCCCTTATATGGAGAAGTTCCTCCTCCTTCCTCTTATGGAGAGAAGAGAGCTTCCTCTTCTCCTATTGTTCAACTTAAGAGACCACAACCTAAACACCCAAGTGATAAGGATGAGAACATTCCTCCTCCTCACTCTCCTCAACTTCCTACTAAGACTAGACGAAATCGTTCTGCACGTGAACGCCGACGAAAGCGTCGTCTTAGAGCTCAGGCAGCTGCTTCTCAGACTTTGCAATCCCCAAAAACACCTTCAGCCAGTATTATTCCATTTTCTCCTCAGCCGACGATTGAGCCGAAATCCCCTAAACATAAGATGCATGATGGTCTTGATCCTGTGCGAGTTAAAGATCCTATTTTTATAAACCTTGATGATGATATAGATGACAATGTTATTCATGATGAAAATGTTACTCCTCTTGCTTCTGATAGTGAATATGAACTTGTTGATGTTGATAACCATTTATCTAATGCATTTTCTAAAGCACTTATCCTAGCTCCTAGACAAGAACAACGTGGCTCGGAACATGAACATAGCCCTTGTTTGGATCTTGTGATAGCTCCATCTGCTGTGTTGGATGTTCCTCCTCTAGCGTGTTCCCTGCCTTCCCGAAACATTGATCAGCAAGATCGGGGGGTAGATGACATGCTAGACTAGTGTCATTAGCATAGCAGATTCTCTCCTCGTCTCTTTTGTTACTTCTTCTATGTGTTATTCTCATTCTTCTATTCGTTGTCCTTGGTGTTCTCTACTTGAGGACGATGCAAAACATTGAGATCTCTTTTGGTCTCTCTCATGTTGACTCAAAAGACACATGTGTTCCCTTCTTCTAGGTGACCTTCCTTGATTGGGGAATGAAGAACAATTATGCATACATACATATGATATACATGAATTATCATACAACATACTGACCCCGAGGAAAGCGAAGTCACCTTGTGCTTTGTGTTTTGTGTCTATTATCCTTGGGCTTATCTCACACTTGGGGGCTAAATCCTTGTGATAACGTGCTCCTTTCCCTTCTCATTCTTATATGTATCACTACCTTAAAGAAATCACCCCCGGTGAGGCGTGTGCAATCACTTTAACGTAGGGGGGCATACATCCCGTTCATATCTTTTCAAGATACTTGAAAATTTCTTGACAAATTTAGCTTTGCCTTGAAAATTTTTGATATCTTTCTTGCATGACTCATAGTGAGGGAACCTTACTACTGATAGTCATGGTTCTCCCTCGTGATATTCCCTTTTACTTTGTCAATCGAAGTCGTAAGATCCTTAGTCCACTGGGGGCTTGGTGTATCTTGCCTCCTTGACGTGGTGAAAGTCTTTTAATGTTGTTTCCTTGTACTATACCAGAAGTATTGGCGTACGCTTATACTCCTGCTAAAGTGGGGGCTAAATGTAGTGTCCTAAAATTGCGACACTTGCAATTTCGACTGCATTTGGGTCTTCATGATGGTGACGCAACACTGAACCTGAATGGAGACCCCGAAACTTGTCCGCGACACCAAAAACTGCATTTTTCCAGCACCCTGGCCTGATCCTCCTTGCACCCTGTTGTCCCGGGAGGTGGGACCAGAGCGCCCAGCGCCCTGGTCCTTCAGGACCAGGGCGCCCAGCACCCTGGTCCCTGGCCCTATTTTGGGCCCGGTCTCCTATGGGACTTCGGGTCTTTTTGTTTGCAAATTGGAAATACTTTTTCCTTGTCGGCCCAAGGTCGGAAAAATCAGTCTATTAACCCTAATTGGCAAGTATATAAACTACTTTTTTCTCTCCCATTTGGGGAGATGAAAAGAGGAGGAAATATGATGGAAAAAGCGTGGAAACGATATTAAAACATTCAAGCATTCAAGCATTCAAGCATTCCTTCAAGCAATTGATCATTCTAAGTCTCCATTCAAGGCTAAGTGTTGCATTCAAGACAAGGATTCAACCATTGAAGAGGAGATCACATACTACAACATACAACATACAACACACAACATGCAACAACATCTATGCCTTCGCATATAAGGATACAAACATCCTTACAACAAGGTATTAGTACTTGTTTTACATTACATTTACAACATTTCTCATTTCTTGGTTAATTCCAAAACCGGGGTTTGACCTAAAGGCAAACCCCTCATCCCTAACCCCCCAATCGTCCTCTCTTTTCTGTGTGTAGGTTGCAGGTACGCGGCTGAAATTGAAGATCTGGAATCCTTGTGCAGAGACGAACAGATCCCCCTTCGTTTCGCGGATTTTTCGAAGGACCGTGTGCACGCCGGGCGCCATCGTCCTGTCAACTTTCGCTCAAATTTGCAGAACAGCACCGTCTCGACATTTTACTACTAATTCCAGGTCCGCAGCTTCATATCATATCCCTATCTCTGTTTATAAGAGAATCTTTCCTACTTTACATGCATTCCTAGTTCAATCTTTCTATCTACATTTCTTTACAAAAGAGGGTATCCTTGATGTCTTAACCCTTGAAACTCATTTAGAATCCAATCTTGCATTGTGTGGGATTGGATCTTGTGGGTTTCAACCCCTCTTTTGAATGTAAAGTCTCCTCTAAGTGAAAACCATCAACCCTAGTGACTCTCTCCCTTCTCTCTCCTCGGAGTTGGGGAGGGGAGAACGCCTAGGGTTCGATTTTTCCGCTTTACAGTGCTCTTCCCCTATTGGCTTCCCTAGTAAATGCTTCATTTTCAATAGATGGGTCAGATACATTACCTGTCATCCTCGCCATCTCATGAATAGACAAGAAATAAATAGAAAACAAACAGGAACTACCCAGTACTGGACTTGTGCTGGTAGTAATAAAGATTCTTAAGAGGCGTAAAAATGGGTGGATTGCATACTATAAAGGAAACCGTGTGAAAAAGTAGAGAGAAGACTGACGACTTCCTCCATAACGCATGAAACAAGTGAATGTGATTTGGCTATGAAGATGTGGTGAGAGAGAGAGGAGTCTCCCAATGACAACCACACTTCTTTTGTAGACCACACGTTGTCTTTCACAAGGCATGTCTAAAACCATTAAATTAAAATCAATAATAATTAAAGACATCAAATTTCTATAATTAATATTTTTCTTGGATTCTATCTTGTAAGATTTGTTTTGCATCAATATTTTAGATCATATTTTGTGATCTATCATAGGATGATAGAGAGCAATAAGAGAAAAATGATTAATTACATATCAAACCAAGTTAAAAAGAGAAGGGAGGGTGAACACAAGAAAGTGGGAAGGAGGCTGCATAAGAATCAAAGAGTGTATTTAAGAAACTAAGACAATAAACACCTTTCATTGCTATACAACCTCCTCACCTTTCCACCAATCCCCCTCCCCCCTTGGCTACTTGACACCCTTCTTTGTTTTTAACACGTTTGATCTACAGTTAGTCATTCTTCTCCTATACCTCTCTATCATACTGATGATGGATCACAAAGTGTGATATGAAAAGTTCATACAAAACAAATCTTACACAGTCGAATCTAGATAAGCATGCACTAAAAATAATAATTTATTTGGAATACCTCGCAAATGACTTAAATATATTGTCATTTATATAATTCACTTGGAAAGTTCACAAAACATTGTTATCTAATAATTTGAAGGTACTATAGAATATAACTACAATGCATATTTTTCAATTTTAGTATTACAGATAAATATTTGGGCACATACATGTTACAAGTTTTGATTGACTTATAAATAAATAAAACAACTCTTGAAATTTGTAAGGTTGAGATTTTTTATTTGATTTAATCCATATGAATATTATTTAAAAGGTATATTTTATTATTAAAGGAGAGGGAGAAGATGAGATGGTTTGAGTGTAGCTCATATGTTTAGAAAATTGCACATTAGAGAGAGGAGATATAAATAATTAGACAGAGATGGATAGGTAGAGAGGAGGAGAGTGGGAGGGGTGGAGAGGTAGAAAGAGAGAGGGTGGGAGGGAGAAAGAGAGAGGGTGAAAGAGAGATGTATATAGAGAAAGATAAGTTAGTAGGAAAGGAGATAAAGGCATGTAGAGAGAGATAGAGAGGTATATGTAGAGAAATAGAGGTAGGTAGCAAGTGAAGGGAGGTGTGTTGAGAGAGAGGAGACAAAGAGTAGAGAGTTATGTATGTGAGAGAGAGATAGAGAGATATGTCTAGATTTTGGGAGAGAGTGAGTAAAAGAGGTAGAAAGGGTATAGAGGGGAGATAAATTAAAGATGGAAGGGGGGAGGGGTAGGTAGAGAGAGTGAGAGGGGAGATAAAGATCAAGTGATTGGGGAGATAGATGGATTAAAAGTGAGGTAGAGGGGAGATAGAAATAAGTAGAGAGGTATGGATAGGTAGAGAGGGAGCAAGGAAAAGATGGAGGGGTGGAGAGGTAGATATGGAGAAAGAGAGAGAGGGGGTGTGGAAGAGAGATATGTAAAGAAAGAAAAGTTGGTAGGGATGGAGAGAAAGGTATGTAAGAGAGATGGAGATGTATATGTAGAGAAATAGAGGTAGATAGGGAGTGAGGGGAGGGGATGTGTGTAGAGATAGAGGAGATAGACAATAGAGAGCTAAGGATGTGAGAGAGAGGAAGAGAGATAGGTCTATATTTTGGGGGAGAGAGAAGAGAGCAAGATAGAGAAGTAGAGAGAGGATATAGGTGAGAGAGAGAGGTAAATGTAGAGACAAATAGAGAGGTATATGTAGAGAAATAGAGGTAGGTACGGAGTGAGGGAAGTTATATAGAGAGGAGATAGAGAGTAGAGATTTAAGGATGTGTGTGTGAGAGAGAGAGAGAGGTAGAGAGATAGGTCTAGTTTTGGGAGAGAGAGGAGAGAGTAAGATAGAGAGGTAGAGAGGGGATAGAGAGGAGATAAAAGTAGAGTGGGAAGGAAGGAGGGAGGGTAAGAGAGAGAGAGAGGGATAAAGAAAGAGAGGGTGTAAGAGAGATGTATGTAGAGAAAGATAAGTTGGTAGGAAGGGAGAGAAGGTATGTAGAGAGAGATAGTGAGGTATATGTAGAGAAATACAGGTAGGTAGGGAGTTAGGGGAGGTTTTTAGAGAGAGGAGATGGAGAGTATAGAGTTAAGGATGTGAGAGTGAGAGGTAGAGAGATATGTCTAGATTTTGGGAGAGATAGGAGAGAGTGATACAGAGGTGGAGAGGGGATAGAGGGGAGATAAAAATAGAGACGGAAGGAAGGAGGGGTGGTGACAAAGAGTATGTGTGAGAGGGAGAAAGAAAGAGAGTGAAAGAAAAATGTATTTAAAGAAAGATAAGCTGGTAGGAAGGGAGAGAAAGTATGCATAGACAAATAGAGAGGTATATGTAGAGAAATATAGGTAGGTAGGGAGTGAGGGGAGGCGTGTAGAGAGAGAGAGGAGATAGAGAATAGAGAGTTAAGGATGTGAGAGAGTGGTAGAGAGATAGGTCTATATTTTGGGAGAGAGGGGAGAGAGAGAGATAGAGAGGTAGAGAGTGGATAGAGAAAGAGTGATATAGAGAGAGATAGGTCTAGAGCCAAGGAAGATAAAGAGAATGAGATAAAAAAGAAACAAAAAGTTGATTTGAGCCTGTTGATTACTGAAATTTAATTGTTTGAAAATTTATAAGATCTTCTAAAATCTAGAATTTGTATTATAACTCCTAAAGATCTGAAACCACTCTCAAACATCCTATCAATATATACATGAAATATAACTTAATGTATAAGAAAAATGTTATATTTCATGTATATTTAAGTTATTTTCTATATACAAAAGATAAATAATTTAAAAAGAATTGGGATCTTGTTTTTATTTTTGAAATGGGTTCTTGCTTTGTTTTTTAGACGATATCTCATTTCATAGATTTAGGTTCGAGATCCCACTGCAAAATTGGATCCTATTTCAAATTTTGGCTCAAGACCCCGAAGCATAATAGGATCCCGTTTTGTTCGACACATATTTGTGTTTTTGGCTAATTCTGAAACTTCCACTATAAGTGGACTCAACTTTGTGCACTTACCCTGTTCTAGAACAAGTTGAATGAAGATCCAGACAAGACACAAGAAATAAGGCAAGACTAGTTTGAAAAGTCTATTCACAAGTTGAAGGTATAGATTTTGAGACATTTTTGGTAGCTAGGATGGAAACTACAAAGATGTTTCTTGTATTTGTTGCTTACAAGGACATTAAGGTAGATTATATGAGTGTCAAGTCATAATTGTTGAATGGGGAACTTTAAGAAGAGGTGTATATCGAACAATCAGATTGGTTTCAGTTGTCAAAAGATTTGGATATGGTTTGCAAACTCAAGAAGTCGCGCAATGGACTTAAGAAGTTTCCCAAAGCTTGGTATGAAAGGTTGGATAGATACTTGTTGTAGTAGAATTTTAAGAAAGATGCACCTAATAGTAATCTCTATTTTAAACTTGAAAGTGAGAATCTATTGATAGTGGTTGTATATGTAGATGATATCATTTTTGGTGGAGATGAAGATGTTTGCAAGAAATTTGCAGAAGAGGTGCAAAAGGAATTTGAGATGTCAATCATTGGTGAGCTATCATTTTACCAATGAGCTATCATTTTACCTTCGTCTTCAAGTAACACAACTAGAACGTGGTATTTTCATTTCTAAAACCAAGTATATCAAGGAGATGTTGAAGAAATTTAGTATGAAAAATTGTAAACAAGTTGGAACCCCTATGGTTACTAATTGTCATTTAAGAAAGGATGATGGATCTCTGAAAGATGATAAAAAATAGTATAGATCTATGATTGGTGTACTTTTGTATTTGACTAATTCAAGAATGGATATTACACATGCAATCTATTTAGTTATCAAATATCAAGCTAATCCAAAGAAATCTCATTATCAAGCAATGAAAAGGATATTTAGATACCTAAAAGGGACTCTAGATTTTGGTTTGTTGTATAAGAAGGATGATGATTTCTCTCTGAAAGATTACACTGATGTTGATTGGGTTGGATGCGATGATGACAAAAGAAGTACAAGTGGTGGTGCATTTTTCTTGGGAGACAGATTGATCTCTTGGTTGAGGAAAAGAAGGATTTGATGTCATTATGTATAGCAGAAGCAAAATATATTGCAGTTGCTTCTTGCTACACTCAAGTCATGTGGATGAAGCAAACTCTTAAATATATCAGGGCGATATATGATGAGGCAATTCATATTATGTGTGATAATAAAAAAGTAATTAAAATTTCAACTTGAATCTGGTGATGCATTCAAGGACCAAACACATTTCTATCCAATATCATTTATTAAGAAAGAAGGTTGAAGAGAATTAAGTTAGATTGGAATATGTGCCTACAAAGGATCAAATTGCAGATATTTTCACCAAGGCATTATCAAAAACATAAACCGCACCACTACAATCTACACGAAAAATCATGCACTTTCAAAAAAAGAATCACCTCGATACAAGGTCATATGTGAAAGTTATGATCCTTCGAAATTCACAAAACAAGAGCTGTGCAGTGTCAAGACTGAGAATTTGCAATTTCAGAAAAATCTCTACATCAAAATCAAAAAACGGCTGCACTAGTGCACAGAGCATAAAAAAAAATCTAGAATCAAAAAAAAATTCATGGAAAAAGGAGTCCGTATGAGCAAGAATGAAGCATTTGAAAACGGCCTTCAAAACTACAACAACCAATGGAGAGGGGTCTTGCTATAACTTTCTGAGTGCGCTTCTGCAAAATATATAGTTTGCATGCAAAAACTAAAAAATACCCAGATGGTTTTTTTGTGCTGCGAACAAAACCCAAAAGGCTTTTTCTATTTGATGTATAGAAGATGTAGATCCAGTGTAAATAGAATGACTTTAGATACAAAAAATGACCCCAACAACCAAAAAATGGCATGCAAAGGCTGAATCAACTACCAAAGTCAAGAGAAGGAATGCTGGAACCTGCAATATTGATTGAAAACACCAAATATGCAAGATGGTTGTCAGATTTGATCTTGAAACCCCAGTTTTGCAACTGTGTATGACGATCTTTGATTTTGGTGAAACGAAAGCCAGATTTTGACTTTCTCAAGCCTCCTGGACGCGTTGGAATAGCCACAGATGCTTCCAGTATAACCAGAAATGCTGCAATCACCCAGTTTTCATAAAACACATGTGCAAACCCTAGCAATAAAAAAATTTCGTCAAACTTTTCTGATTCTCAAGATCATCCAAAGATGCAAGAGAAGAGCATATTGGGTTTTTAGAAAAACTATAATAAGATTTATTAGCCCCCCCGAATCTCTCAAATATGGAAACTAAAATCTACTCTTGCACATAGAATAACTTTGATACCATGATAAAATCTGAAAAGATTATAAACCCAGAAAACTAATGCAAATGAATAGATATCTAAACTATGAATGCAAATGATGCGAAATCAAAGTAGCAACACAGAGTTAGTCTCCAAGAGAGTAATGCAAATGCTAGAAGCAAAATAGCATTAAGAGGATGCAAAATCAAGAGATGCCAAATACAAGCCAGGTAGCATGCTTTTATAGACCAGGGAGAGGGAAGAGGTGGCAATACTGACCAATCAAGAGCAACCATCTCTTGGACTAAAGATAGCAAGTATCTTCCCAAGATAGAAAATGGATGCACACATGTAGGAAGGTGACACCTCATAACCACTCACCTAATTAAGCATGATTTATTAACCTAAGCAAGATTAAAAGAAGTGTAGAAAAAACCTAGGAATATAGGGAAAAATAAATAACCCACTAGGAAATAAAAACCTACACTAACACCCTTTCATCCCAACATAGGATTGCTGGCCAATTACTGTCCTTTTGTCTCCTTCTTTGCAATTCATAGCCCAAATTTATCTTGTAGTTACCTGATTTCGCTGCATTCCATATAAGTGTTTCCTCCTCATTCGAGATATGAACCTTCCTGCCTTTTAAAATCTCTGCCAATTTCAAACAGTTACCCATATTCCATAAGCCAACCATTTTGCAAATAATCGGCTCCTTCTGGGGATCAAATTGCTCGATATAGTCTACCACAAACATACCTACCTCTGCCTCCACCTGATTAACCCAATCTTGATCTTCCATCACGTCTGCCAATGTCTCCTCCCCACACCAAGAATCTCTCCAGAATTTAGCCTTTTTCCCATCGCCAATCTTCCATGTAAGAGGTTTTGTAATTATTTTCCTACTCTCCCAAATAAATCTCCAAATTGGTGAACCTCATGTGGTGTTTTCCATAGTAAATATTCTTTCGGGCTCATTCGCATCCAGATACTTATTTGTCATCAGTCTGCACCATCTCTTGTGGGGATATTTATACATTTTCCAAGCTAATTTAGCACCAAGTGCCAAATTCTGAAGGTTCATTTTTCTCAATCCAGCCCCACCATCTTCCTTTAACAAAAATGTTGTGTCCCAATTGATCAAGGGAATTTTTTTCTCCTCTTTATGACCTTCCCAAATGAATTTTTTCAGCATCCCATCTAGAGCAGTAGCCGCCTTGCTAGACAATCTGTAACAAGACATGAAATAAGTTGGGACAACCGAGAGTACCGACCTGATCATTTGTAATCTCTCGGCTTGAGTCAACCATTTATTTTTCCAAAAGGTTGATTTTGTTTGGCACTTTTTTATCACCTCTTCCAATATTTTAGTGTCAACTCTCCCAGTAAACAATGGCACCCCTAAATATTTTATTGGAAAACAACCTTGACCATAATCCAAGATGCTCATGATCTTCAATTGTGTCCTTTTGTTAGAATTTAAAAAATATATCATCGATTTTTGTTTATTCATGCTTTGACGAGAGCATTCCTCATAATCATCTAGCACCTTTTTTATTATCAGAGCTTCTCTTTTTGAAGCTTCTCCAAATAATATTGTGTCATCCACAAACTGCAAATGTGACACAGGTTCCATATTCCCATTGATAGAAATACCTTTCCATGCCCCCTGTCCAACTCTATATTTGATATTCCTTCCAAGCACTTCTGCTATCAATACAAACAAAAATGGTGACAGGGGATCTCCTTGTCTTAACCCGTTAGTACCTTGGAAAAAACTGCTAACAGTCCCGTTGACAATCACAGAGAAATTCACAGAAGAAACACAATGTTTTATACAATCCAACCACCTTTGCTTAAAGCCAAATTTTTTAAGAACCTCAAAAAGAAAGTTCCATGATACCCGATCATAGGCTTTGCTCACATCTAGGTTAATGATCATACCTTTAGCTTTGGAATTATGCATTGTATGAATAGTCTTCGCTGCCATGATTATATTGTTCGTAATCTCTCGCCCCGGGGTAAAGCCATGCTACTCCGACGAGATGATATTCATCAAAATTGGTTTGAGTCTATTCACCATCGACTTGGAAATGATTTTATATATAGAATTGTATAAGGATATGGGTTTGTAATCTGCCATTGAAATGCAGTCCTGCTTCTTTGGAATAAGGGCAATGTTAGTATGGCTGATCTCTTTTACAAATCTCCCCTATTTTCTAAAATCCTCCACCACTTTAAAGATTTCATCGCCCATAAAACCCCAACATTTCTGAAAACATTCCATTGTAATTCCAGCTGGATCGGGAGCTTTGTTTGGATGCATGTCAAACACTGCTTTTCTCACTTCCTCTTTAGAAAAAGGCCTCAACATATATTTGTTATCCTCATCGGAGATCTCATGCTGTATAACATCCACCATCTGAGCCGATTGAATATTTTTCACTCCATTGTCATTGCCAAGCAATATTTTGAAATTATTAATTGCTATCTCTTCTATAGCCTCAAAGGAAGAATTAAATTTGCCATTTTGATGCATGACAGTCTCAATTTTGTTTCTATCACGCTTTGTCTTGACCGACGCATGAATTTTTTTTTTATTTGCATCTCCTTCTTTGATCCAGAGTTCTCTGGACTTGTGTCTCAAGAATATTTCTTCTCTTAGTAAAACCTCTACCAGCTCCTCCTTTAGCGCTTTTTCTCTCAGGAACATGTCATTGGTCATTCCCCTCAAAATGGTGTCCAAGTTTATTTGCAATAGTGCTTCCTCAATTCGACTTTTTTCTTTAGAAATGTTTTTGAAACAATCTCTATTCCACCTTTTGATTTTTTCCTTCATAAACTTCATTCGTTTTACAAAGCAAAAGCTAGGGGTACCCCTGAATATATTACTTTCTTTCCACCACCATTCAAGGTTGGAAAGAAACTCCCCATCTCTCCACCACATACTTAAGAATTTGAGGCCGCCCATCCCCTTGGGTAGGCCTTCACTGAACTTTAATTCCATAGGGAAATGATCGGAAAATGAAACAGGGATAATGCATGCCTTCGCTTGGAAGGAAGACCCCATCCAATATTCTCCAATAAAGTGCCTATCCAATCTTTCAAAAACATTTGCAAAGTTTACTCTTCTATTGGTCCATGTGTATCGACCATTTTTGGGCACAACATCCACTAAATGATTTCATTCAACAAAGTCTCTGAAATCATCCATCACCTTATTAGTCATTCTCAGATCCCCCTTTTTCTCATCCAAATCTAATAAGGCATTAAAATCCCTTGCCACAACAACCCTGTCACTATTTAAATCCTTAATCTTATTTGTAAGAATATTCCATACCTTTGTCTTCTCTGCTATTCTGGTTGGACCATATAAATTGATTAATGGAAACTCTAAATTCTCCCTAATGCTGTAAACATTACAAATCATCCAATTCTCTACTTTCTCAGAAAGAATAACTTTCACATTATCTGGCTTCCATAAGATTCCTAGCCCACCTGCAGAATCATTGGCCTCTTGAAAAACTCCTTCCCAATCTCTACAGTATTTTAAAAATCCTTCAGCGTTGTCTATGCTAAGTTTAGTTTCCTACATCACTATGATTTCACTTGTGCTCCTACTTAACGCTCGTTTGACCAAGTGTCTTTTGTCAGGGTCCGAGAGGCCCCTGACATTCCAAGTAGTTATTTTCATGTCTCACCAAGGGAGACAGATCCTCCCTTGGAATTTTTCATAAACTCAATGACACTCACTATCCCTTTCTCTTTGGCTTTGTCCTCTCTCACTTGCCTATCGGTCCTTCTTCCACGCACCCCTTTGGCTTTCCCTAACAGAGTGTTCACAGATTGACCGATACATCTTTGATCCACATTGTCTAATTCATCTACTGATTTGAATTCTTCTTCTGATCACATATCATACTCAAACTCAGTATCCGATGATCCTTAAATGAGAGGATTTTGCATGGAAGTATTGTCTATTCCAATAGAACTGTCGCACCCATTAGAGCCAGGCCCTACCTCCAATCAACCATCTTTTGAAGAATTGCCAACCTCCAACACTTGGTTCTTCAAAGAAAGATCCAAAGGAATAGCATTGATTGCTTCATTATTCAAATTTGACATTCCATCTCCCTTGTTTGAGTTATCTTTGATAATAACCGCTTGTGACGGTTGAGTTTCCATCTTTTTCCATACTTTCTTCTCCTTTTTGGGTGGGCCACCTCTTGCTCTTCTGACAAACATTCTGTAATTCTCCACTGAATGAAGGAGTCTGCCACATCTAGAGCAGGGAGTAATAACCTTTTCAATCTCTACTTGCTACCTCTATTTGCCTATCACGATAGAAAGAGTTATCTGTGTTGGTACTCTTTGGACCACATCGATTCGCAATCTTGCAAATTTGTAAAGGTTATTTTCAATAATCTGCTCATGTATTTCCAATAGATTGCCCAAAGATCTTCCAATTTTTTCCAAAACCACATCATCCCAATATTCAATTGGAAGGTTATACAACCGAATCCATGTACCGAATTGTCATACACCACTAAGGGAGTAGGGTCAAAATTCGGGGTCCATGGCTGTAAATAAATTGGATTGCCATTAACAAACCAATTTTCTTGATTTAAAATCCAACATCTTTCAGATTCCTAGGTAAAGACAACCACAAAAAAACCTTTTGGAATATATTTAACCACAATGTCTCTCCCCAATTTTTGAAAACCTAGTTATTGATTTCCATTTGGGTCATTTTAGGGCCAATTATCCTTGTAATAACTGCAAAATCCTCCCACAAAGCTTTCTTTGCCGATATTTCCATAGACAGATCAATAACAAAATCATCTTTACTGCCTGTAAACCATTCCGAGTCCGATCCATCCTGGTTTCCCTCCTGCGATCCTTCATCTCCTTCATCTGCCTTCCCCAATTTTTGTAGAGCGCTTTTTCCTTCCATCTATTATCTCATTAAAATCATTTTAGTTTAAGTAACTTTCATTTTAATTACTCTAAAATGAGAGAAATGCTAACCAGGTTTGACATATTTTTTTATCTTTTTGTGTTAAAAGAATCAAGGCATAAGCACTCAAAATTGATAAATCTGAGAATTGATAAGTTTGTAAAAGAAAGCATAAAATTGTTAAAACTACAATTTTTCTTCTCTTGTACACAATTTTGAATTTAATTAGAATCAAACTTAAATTAACTAAATATTGTATCCAGATTATAAACCCTCCATTAGACTGGCTGATGAGGCTACTTTTCATGGCGATCTTTTTTCTCCAGATTTTTCCAACAGATATGTAGAATTTTTTATGTGAATAGCAATATAACCAATAGAGAATACATTACAGAGCAACTAAGTAGGGCAGATATCATAATAGAACAACAGCAATAAATTAGCTGGATTTGGAATAAATAAATATAAATTAAAGGTTTGAAATATTTATAACCTCGAGTTATCATCATTTTGAGTACATGTTGTATGTAAGATCACACTTAAAGAAAAATAGACTAATCGAATATGAACCAACATAGGGCTTTACAATATGCGTCGAGGAAGAAGATTTTAAAATTCACATGCCTACCATGTGAAGCAACATAGGGCTAAAACAAAGAAAACATAATGAAATTACCCATAGAGATCACAAATCGAAACTCTCAAACCTTAAATGAGATTTTGAATCCTAATATTGGAGCTGTTTCGTGGGAGCCATTCCTCTGGTGCACTTATGGGCCATATCCTTCTCCCTCAAATGGATATGCAATCACCAAATAAAGAATCGATTAACTCATCACCCATCACAGATGAACATTAACTATTTTAACTTAGATTTTCCAAGATATGCTACTATTCAACAAAAAAAATTAAATCCATATTAACGCCAAATCAAAGACATGATGTTTCCAATCCATCCCTCCACTTGCAGGAAACCCAACGATTACATCTTCCATAGACGCAACACTGGTAGACATGCATACAAAATGCCATTACTGTAGAATATAACAAAATATAATGGTAAGTGTAAAGAGTAACGAGCCCTTCCCTCTATTTTCTAAAGTTGTTTAAAACATAAAGCATCACTTTTATGTGGCTATAGCAGGTGGAACTTAATTCTATCATGTTGGTTGCTGATCTTCCATTGTTCTTTGAAACACTCTTGTAATTGAGAACACAAAATATAGTCTAAAATATGACCTTAGAGTAAAAACTTAAAATCTCTCATTGATGAATCTTATGGTTAGAAAACATAGCCATGCATCTACTTTGACAAATGTTAAGTAATATAATCTGTCTCACAGACTCAACCACATAAAACATGGCCAAAAATAGTTGGGTATAATAAAGAACAACATAGAACAACATTCTATTTTTGCTTAGCCCAAATATAATTCCAAAAAATGTGTTTCAAATTTTTATCCTAATGGAAAAATGACATTTATTTGGTTGATTCATCAAATATTTCAACCTATCTCCGACTGGCAATTCAAAATGCAAAATTTTCCAAGCTAAGAGTTGTGCATTAGCCTTTGCTTTAGAAAGCTAGATCTGAGCACTCAAATTTTTCCAAGCCTTTTCTTGAAATTCGCAAATTCCATTTTTGATTCAATCTTGGATTTAGTGACAAGGAAGGCTCTTAAGAGCCTTATGTAAACTTTCTTTGTTTTTAAAATACACCATCAAAAAATAGATAGCTAAAAACAAGAAATGATTATGTAGACTACAAGATATATATATATTAAAATTTAATTATGAAAAAACAACTGGAGCAAAGCATATAGCCTCATCTATGATCAAATGTATTAAAAACAAAACATAATCAACATATCGTTATAAAAAATAAAACTATTTTAAATTTGTGCTTGTCTTGCACTCTAGGTGCCAAACATGGGTGATGACATTTTTGTCTACAACTATAAAACTTATAAATGAATTTATCTTGTTACTCATTCAAAACTCATAAAATTTAAATGCTTAAAATCAATTAGTATGTGTGTTATTTACAATTTTTAACATTCTATACAAAAAATAACATGCTAGTTGTTTAATTTTTTTATATTTACAGTACATTTTTTAAATTGTTTATAAATTTATTTTTTTCTTCATTTCTCACATAAATATAATAAGTAATTTAACATATGATCTAATTATCTTTGTGAAAAAAAAATTTCACACTTCATAAAATTTATTAATAAATTAATAAAAATATAATGAATAATTATTCGAGGGTTAAATAAATAAATAAAAAGTTTTAAAAAATTACTTTATGATTTTGTTACAAATTTAATATTTTTGTTCACAAGATATTGCAAAGGTGTTTCACAATTCCAAAATTTCAAATTAATTTGTATTATTTATACTTAGATTTTCATATTTTCAAATCACTTCATTTTTTTCGCTAAATGATAGTGCTTTTGACTCTATCTCCACTATGCTGATCTCTTTCGTCAACAATCTCCTCCAAATCTCTAGTGTTTGATATGTCATGTTTTGCTTTGCTGAATCTTTTCTTTACAATATTCCCTACAACACGAGCCCAAAAAGCCTAAGAGTCCCCGAATGTTTCCATTTATTTCTTTTCGACACGTGAAAGGGCAAGGATGGTAGGCGATGTTTCCAAAATATTTTTGGGGAAGGGTGGGGCGAACCAAATATAGGGAATGTTCCTTAGAATATAATACACTTTGTTTAAAAACAAGGGGATGTGAGTTTTGTAGAATGCAAATAAAAGAATTTTAGGAATTAAATAGAGAAATAAAAGACAATGAAAAAGAGAAGAACACGATTTATCATGGTTCGGCAATTTGCCTACATCCACACTTGAAGCAGGGGAATTCTTAATTAAATAATCACAGTTCTGAAAATATACATACATAACAACTATTAAGATTTTAAGCAACACCGATAACAATAACCATTCAACTCTTTTAAAGAGCTTCCAAAAAGAAGAAATGAAAGGTCATTAGTTGGTGGGAATTTGGAAGAAGTCCATTGGAATTCACACCCCCAACAATTTCCCACATGAAGGCCAACGACTGATGCAAAAAAGATATTCCTCCACTTAATCTTATTATCACATTTTGGAAAGATCGAGAGAAGCTCGACAAAACTTGAACTTCTCCTGTGTAACAACCGTGGTGAGAGCATCAGCTGGATTCTCATTGGTGTCAATCTTCTCTACATGAAGCTTGTTTTCTTCAACTACATGCCAAATATAGTGGCAACGTAAGTCAATATGTTTAGAGAAACGCTTAGATGTATAATGACTGGTCATAAATATGACACTACTACTGTTAGAGAACATAGCACAATTTGATTGCTTCAAGCCCAATTCTATAAACAAAAGCTGCAACCATACCATCTCCTTTGCTTCCTCGGAGAGAGCTATATACTTAGCCTCTGCAGATGATTGAGCAACTGTATGTTGCAATTTAGAACCCCAACTAATTGCTGCCCCAACAAATGTGAAAATGTAACCAAAAGTAGATTCATGTTTGTCTAAATCTCCACCAAGATCAGAATCTACAAATCCTTGCAATTGTGCCTTATGCTTTCCAAAACATAAACAAAAATCAGAAGTTCCTTTTAGGTAACATAAAATGTATTTGACTTCCCCCTAATGTGGTTTACCAGGATTAGACATAAATTTGCTCACCACTCCCACTTCATGAGCAATATCCGGATGAGTGGAAACCATAACATACATAGTACTCCCAACATTAGATTTATAAGGAATGTCTTTCATAAATTCCCGATCCTCGTGTGTTTTTGGACATATTTCAGAGGATGAACGAAAATGAGAGGCTAAAGGAACACTTACAGGCTTATCATCCGTCATCCTCCACAATATTTTTAATGTAATCTTGTTGAGATAACCTGATTTCTCTCTTCTTCCTATCCCGAGAAATAGTCATCCCAAGAATTCTTTTTTTTGCCCCTAAATCTTTCATGGCAAACCTATTAGCCAAATGAGTCTTAAGCTCATGAAAAATCCTCATGCTTGTGCCAACCACTAGCATGCCATCAACATAGATGAGAAGTATAAAAAAATCACCATTTGGAAGCTTTTTGAAATAGACACATGGATCAAATTCACAGCGTATAAACTTATGCTTAGTCATAAATTTATCAAACTTAAGGTACCATTGTCTTGGGGCTTGCTTAAGCCCGTACAAGCTTTGCTTCAATCTGCAATAAAGATGTTCCTGGCCCTTTTTGGCAAACCCTTCAGGTTGCTCCACATACAATTCCTCATTAACATCGCCATGTAGAAAGACAGTCTTAACATCCAACTGTTCAAGCTCGAGATCCCATGCTGCAACCAATCCCAAAACAATAGCGGCTTTAAAATGCGCTGGCTCTGTATGTTCAGAAATCAATAAGGTGGGTTTTGCCTCTTCAACAAACAATAACTCAATCAAATTTAGCTGGAATTCTTCTCTGCCTTGTGGATCTTCGTAAATCATTACCATGACTC
Source organism: Cryptomeria japonica (assembly GCF_030272615.1). Taxonomy (NCBI): domain Eukaryota; kingdom Viridiplantae; phylum Streptophyta; class Pinopsida; order Cupressales; family Cupressaceae; genus Cryptomeria; species Cryptomeria japonica. The sequence continues at coordinate 601,035,752 of NC_081412.1, read as the reverse complement.
TGATTATTAACATTTTGAGAGGGATTACATAGAACGGCTTGCACTGGTTGCAAATTTTCTCTGGTTTGCTTTGAATTATCTAAGCCATCAATGTCATGACTATTATGAGAGAGACAATCATTGGAATTAAAGGAGTCTCCCTCTCCATCATAATTGTTGTTTGTGGGTGGTGTAACATTGACCACTTGTGATGATCTTGGAATGGGATCGTTTACATCCCAATTGTAGATAGCAACAGGCCCGTAGATAGTCTCTGCACTTGTGATTGGAGGAATCGTATATGATACCTGGCCACCGTCTAGTTCATGAGACGTTATCCCCTGTTCTGACGGGAGGGGAGTGTGAACATCATGCGTGACAGTGTGGACATTATGTGCTATCCCCTGTGCTGACAGGAGGGGAGTGTGAACATTTTTCAAGGGAGTGTGGACAATATGCGCTATCCCCTGATCAGACGTTTGTCTACCCGCGTGGATACTTCCTCAAAGATGCCATCGGGCTGTCTGTTGTGTTCATTGCTGCTAGAATATGCAACATTATTAGTTCCTGCCCCGCATGGAACTATTGTAGAGGCTTCATCTTAACCACTGATTAATCTAAATTGATGCAGCCAATCAAATGTTCAGATTTGTTTGTCTAAATTTCTTACCCTATATCTGTTATGAAAACTTGCTCAAATTTTAATTAATTACAGTTAAAAATTTATAGTGTCTAAGTTGGATTGGTTTGTCAGTTTTTCAGAGCACTCAGAGGTAGATTCGCAGTCCCCTATGGGAGAGAACACACAAATATCAAGCTTGAAATGCCTGTGCACCGTCCAATCCACCTCTTAAGTGCGTTCATTTCTGGGAATTACCATGCAAGTATGCTGGAGACTGCAGGAAAACAGAGGAGCCTACATGTAAGAGAGACACACAAACCTAACGTGTCAAAAAAGTACTTCTCAAGCCCACGTGTCTGTTCAATGCTTTGCCATTTTGGCTAAATTCATTTTGTCCTTTGCTAAGTTTCAGATCATTGCACATCTTCCCTTTATCATGTTTGAAAATAGATTTTGTTCTATGATTATCTAGGGTTTCACCCATGATGCAAGCTCATAGATCAGCCATGGGTTTAGCTCAATGTTTCATAGGTCCACACAGAGGGCCAAGAACAGGTTGCAGCGGCCATGGCATCGAGCCATAGGGAGATTTCAACTGTTTTTTGATTTGGGCCAATGTTAAACAATCTTTACTTTTGCCTATTTCCTCTTTTTTTCTGTCCATATTTATTTAGTTATTTATATTATTTGATATTTCTGAGACTCACATTAGACCAAACAGAGGACTGCAACTTTCTTCAAGACAATGCTACTATTTCGCAAAACTTCCTAGCTGCTGTAGATTTTTAAATCTAGAGACTTCTAGAAAATGGGTAATACTGGCATTCTCTTCTTTCGTAAATATTTTTCAGTTTGGATTATTTGCCCTGTTCCAAAGCTGCCATTTTGGCACAAGCAATTCGATTCTCTTGAAAGTTTCTAAAGCCTTCTCAACAAATTCATTGTTTATATATCCTGCAATCATTGCATTGCATGAGATGACATCTCTTTGAGGCATTCTGTCAAACAGTCCACATGCCTTGTCTGTGCCTCCACATTTTGCATACGTCTACCAGAGCATTTCCAAGCGGACAAAAATCCACCTTCCATATTGCATTGATGGATATAGATACCCTATTCCAAAGATCCCATTTTATCGGGAGTAGGGAGGATGCTAGCAAATGTCGTGGAATCTAACTTTACAGTGTTACACCTGCTAATTGCATTTGCTTGGAAGTCTCTAAAACTTTTTCAACAAGTACATTTTGTGCAATTCCTACGATCATTGCAGTCCTTGAGACCACATTTCTTTCAGGGATACTGGTGTGCCCTGCCTGCTTCCACATTTTTCATACATGTGTACCAGAGCAGTTGCAACTGCAACATCTGACAAAAATCCTCTATCCTTCATGCTTTGATGGATGTCCATACCTTGTTTCAAAGCTGCCATTTTGGCACGAACAGGGAGGATGCTAGCAAAGGTTGTGGAAATGTATGTACATATATACATGCATACATAGGTTTGAGCAAATTTTGTAAATGTCATTTTCATCTTCTCATTTTAATTCTTTTGATGAAGATTCATATAGTTGTTTAGCAACAACACTTCATCCAAAGGGAATATTGAATTGATGATTAATATACTCTCTCTTTTTCTCAATTGTTCACTAAACAATGATATAGAATAGCAAAATGAAAATAGACTCTGGATTGTGAATGATGATTGCAGTTCAACACACTTTAAATAAGTAATGCTTGACTCTTAGTACTCTTGATCTTTTCTAAGTTTTCTCTTTTGTGCCATTAATGGAAAACATAGACATGAATTCATGCTCTGTTCTAAGCCCTTAGTCTTTCATGTTAGTAGCTTGATCAGAGCATTTTTCTATAGTCTAGATTGTGCTATCCTAATCTTCTCTTCTACAACTGCCCTGCCAGCTTTGGCAGGAACTACACTGCAATGCAGCCCTTGTTTACACTTGAAGGTGCAAACTTTGAGGAATTCATTGGTGAGATAAATGGAGGAACTAAAATGGGGGTCGGTGTAAAAGGAGTGACATAAGGCACTGTCTGTAATTTTCTGCCAAATAATCTTTGTGTGGAATTGTTTTTAAACACAAAACTGGGCACATGTTCCTTAGTATGTAATGTTTGAATTTGCAGGGATGGAAATGTTTTCTCATTGAAAACAACATCTCTTCTCCATATAATCTTCTAATTAATAGGATCCCAGAATCGAAAGCCAAACTGGTCTTCTCCATATCCCACAAAAATACATTTTTGAGATTTGGGATCCAACTTAGTCCTTCTTTCCTTCGTAACATGTGCATAGGCTTCACATACAAATACCCGAATGTGTGAGTAAGAAATCCTCTTCCCTAGCCATTCCTCTTTTGGAATACCAAAATCCAATCATGATGAAGGGCTCTGGTTGATCAAATACACTGCTGTATTACATGCTTCCACCCAAAATTCTTTGCCCAACCCTGCATTTGAAAGCATACATCGTGCCTTCTCCAAAATCATTCTATTTAACCTCTCTGCAGCTCCGTTTTCTTGAGGTGTAAACAAAATGATTTTAATTCTACGAATACCGTTATTAGCACAAAAAGAATCAAATTCTGAGGAGAAAAAATCTCCTCCATTATCTATTTTTAAACACTTAATCTTGTGCCCAATCAGATTTTCAACAAGAGCTTTGAATGATTTAAATTTAGAAAAAAACATCTGATTTCTTTGCAAGCATGTAGATCCAAACTTTCCTTGTATAATAATCTAAAAAAGTAACAAAGTAATTAGCTCCTCCAAAGAAGGCTACCTTAGTAGGTCTGAAGACATCCAAATGAACCAGCTCCAAAGGTGTACCCTTCTTCTCATTATCGATCTTCAAGAAGATGACCTGATTCTACTTGCCATAAATACAATGTTCACAGAAACCTAAATCCACAACTTTGAGACTTGAAAGCTGATTTCGTGTGAGGATAACATTGAGCCCTTTCTTGCTCATGTGACCAAGCCTTTGATGCCAAAGGATCGCTTCAATGTCTTCAACCGCCATTGCAGCTCCCACTTCACCGCGACCCTCAAATACATAGAGGGTACCCAATTTGTTACCCTTGGCAATCAACATGGTTCCTTGGGTTACCTTCCAAGTATCCAGAAGAAAATGGACATGAAGTCCTTATGCAAAAAGTTGACCAACAGATATCAAATTTCTTTTCAATTTTGGGAGATGTCTAACATCCTCTAGCAACCATTGTTTTCCTCCTTCCATCAGTAACAAAATGTCACCTTTGCCAGTAATTTCACAAGCTTTATTATTACCTAGAAAGACTTTTCCAAATTGACCTTCTTGGTAGTTCATGAACGCCTCCATGCATGAAGTAGCATGGTAGGATGCACTAGAATCAAGCACCCATGAATCCGAAGTGGTGTCAGCGGTTGAGAGAACTAGAATACTATCATCTTTTTCATAGACGGTATTGGCTTCATTGTCCCACACCTTCTCTTGTGCCTTTTTGTAATTTCTACAATCCTTTTTCATATGACTTGATTTACCACAAAACCAACAGTCACTATTTTTGCCTCTAGACTTCGATCTCCTAGCTGATTTGGATCTTCTATGATAATTATTTCTTCCTCTATTATGGCTTCTTCCTCTATTGTCGATGCTTACAACTGTTAAGGCTTCATCGGATGAGGAATCTTGGTTCTTTCTTCTCATATCTTCGCTAAGAAGAGTAGTCGCCACATCATCAAAAACTAATTTGTTCTTGCCGGATACCGAAATGCTAACCGCTATTACAACTCAATCCCAGCTGCTTGGTAAAGAGAATAACAAGAGAATGACTTTGTTCTTATCATCTTGTGTCATTCCCACTGAATCTGCTTGGCTGATCAAAGTGTTAAATTCATTAATGTGATTCGCCATGATGCCTCCTTCCTTCATCTTGAGTTTATACAACCTCTTCATGATGAACACCTTATTTGCAGCTGATGCCATTGCATACATGGCTGTAAGTTTATCCCATACCGCTTTCGTTGTTGTTTCAGTCGTGACGTTGAAGAGGACATTATTGGACAACGTGAGAAAAATATTTGTTGTTGCCTTCTTATCTAGTTTTTCCCAATCTTCATCAGCCATCGTAGATGGCTTCTTCACTTTCCCTTGAAGCGTGAGTGAAAGGTCTTTCTTTATCAACAAAGACTCCATCTGCACCTTCCACAAACCGAAGTTCTGATCAGAGAACTTATCTATCTTCGCTTCTTCCATATCTCAAGAAATTCAATCACTGAATTCCCAACCTGTAGCTTTGCCCAACTCTGATACCAATTGTGAGTTTTGAAGAATGTGAATAAAAGAATTGCAGAAATTAAACAGAACACAATTTATCTAGTAGAATATTGTGACTTTTAACAACTATAATTCTTATATATATTAGAGGTGAACAAGATTATAAAAGTTTGAGATGCAAAGTTCAAGATCATGGAGAAAATTCAAAATAATATCTAGTAAAATATTGTTGTAAGTGTGATATTCATAACTACAACTATGAGACTAAACCAAAACAAAATGTAGAATTCTCACAAAGCTTAAAAAATTCATGATAAAGAATAAAATTTAATATTAAATTGCATGACAAGTTGTAATAACATATTTTTTACCACATATAAAACTAATACCTAGAATAATTATATGATGCTTATTATTATTTTACATGATTATGACATTGAAATTATAAACAATTTAAATGTTAATAATGTATATGTTGATGGTGGAATAAATGATTATGTTCTTCTAACAACTATTATTCTTAGATGTTAGAGGTGAACATATAAAATTTTGAGATACAAATTCAAGATCATGGAGCAAGTTCAAATAATATCTAATAAAATTAAGGTTGTAGGTGTGAAAATCATAATTGCAACTATGAGAGTAAACCGAAATAAAATGTTGTATTGTCAATCTAACAAAACTACAAAATTTCAATATAAATAATAGAATTTAATATTAGATCAAATAGCAAGTTAAAAAACATCTTCTTAATCGCATTTAAAATTAAATACTTTTAAGCTCTTATCAATTTTATTATATATTTATCTGTCTCAATTATAATATATAAAATATTATATGTTGCTTATTATATAAGAAATTTATCTAAATGTCTCAATAAAATATAACTAACATTTGAAAAGAAAATTATTCAATAATTAAATAGGAAAAACAATAAATTATAATTATAACATTTATATGTAAAAAATTATTTAAAATATAAAAAATCAATACATAAATATAAATATTTTATCATTATTATTTTTTATTAATAGACTATTAAAAAATGTTAAACATACATGTACTATCATCTATATCACAAAATCTATTAAAAGACTGCCTAAGCTATGACTTAGTAAAATTGAATAAATAAATACATTTACATTATTTTGAACTTTGAAGAGCTTGGTCCCTGAAAAAAACCAATAATCAATTGATACGGTCTTCATATTTAATAGCTATCTTGTCCAGCTCCATGAGAGGCGTATTTCAACAATTCAATAAAAAAAAATTTATGTTTAAACAAAAAGAAATGAATTTGAATATATTCATCAAGATAAATGTTTTATCTACATCGTAAAGTTTGGACTTATTTAAAAAAATTGGACTCTTAATATATTTGACTGACTGTTCAACTTTTATAGCTAAATTTTTATGAACTTAAAGATTATTTTTTTGGTAATGTTCCATTAATAATGTGTAAAGTTGTTTAAGCTTGCCCAAACAACAAAATGTATATTTCTCCTCCACAAGATAAAGGAGTTGGCCAAGTTTTTTTAATTTGATTTAGTAAATCTTTTTTCACGTTTCTATATAGTGTTAACAAATGAAAATAATCATATTGGTCAAGGGCTAGTCACATTTTATCTTTTTTTTTTTAACAAGAAGATGAGAAAATAGATGATTTTGTAATTTTTTTGTAAATGTTGTTTAAGATCAATTATATTTCTCAGAGTTCAAGAGTGTATGTCTCGTTCAAGAGTGTATGTCTCTCTTTTAAAAAAATTTACAAATATTTTGTTGTCTAAAACTCTCTAATATCTTATATAAGAATAATATCATAATAAAGAAGGTTGTTCGTATATAAATTATTGTGAATACTTTGGAAAATAAAAATGCTCATTTCAAATGATACATTGCTGTAATAATTCAAATACTTTGTCTCTATCATCAATGTGAGTTAATGATTCTTTTGGAGTTTAAAAATTTGTTCATAATAGAATCCAATTAGAAATGATAAACCATCACACAAGTTGTATGTATTCATGTAACAAGATCTTGTTATTGACCATGCGATACAAATAAATATATTATCTATTTATTGCTCTCAAGGTTTTTGTAATGTATGTCTATTGTACTTTTATCGTAAATATCTTTGTATATCCATTTTAGAACATAAATAGATGATGCTAGCTATGGTTGACAACATAAAAATTGCACTTTCAAATCCATTTTCTCCACACTCATCCTTGTAGTTTTTTGCAAGGAATCCAACTATATTGTGTATTTGAGACTCACATAAGAAATTTATGATGGATCACAATTAGGCATTCTTGAGTGAAAAGAGATATTATAAGGGATAACATATGTGGGAAAGGGTGCATAGCTATATTTTTTTGACATGGTTAAGTGAATAAAAACTATTAATTTTATTGCTCGTGTTAATTAATGGGTGGGCCTTTATTTTAGTCTCTTTAATACAACATTTTTGCATAATTTGATCATTGGATACCTTTTGATACTATTCACAATCTTTTTTCTAGCTTCTTGTAGTTCCATTCAAAAACCTCTAGGACTATGCTTCCGTACCAAAATTATATCCCTCTTTACTTTCACGTATTCTACATTTTTTTTTGTCTCACTAATTTTTCATAATTTTTTTTGGTTCTTTTCCTTTTCAAGATTCTAAACATTCTTCTTTTTGCCTTGCTCTTTTCATTATACCATAGCTTTGCCTAGAAACATTTTTCGATACTTCTTTAGACTCTAGTTCTTTTACATGCTACGAGTGCTTTTTGCATTATTACCATCAAATCACCATTGTTTATTATTTTCTTATTTTTTCTAGAGTTTCTAGTATTTGTTATTTCCTATATTTGTTTCTTAACCATTTCCTCAAAGTGTCTTGGTTCTCATTGGTCATAAGGTATTTCCTTGAGTTAGTTAAAGATTAGTGCACTACTAGAAACCTTTTTGCATACTTATCTTTAAATAAATAAGGTTATTATTAGATTTTATTTATGTAGAGAAACTTCTTATCTCAGCCTTTATTATCCTCGATATAGTAATCTATAAACAAATGATATAGTCTGCTATACTTTTTCCATTGTAGGTTTGGAGAGTGATTTTCCTTGAGCTTAGTTATGCCCTTATGTTGTTACATATGATCAAATCATACGGGATGCATATCCTTAATAATTCAACTCCAACATGTGAAATACCTCCTTTTTTAATCCACAGAGACCCCTTCCCAGTTTTCATTCTCTTCTTCTTGTAGCCATGATGGGTTGAACTATTTAAACCATCTTCCCCACGAAGGAATACATTTTTTTTATTTGTTGTTCTTGCACTAAAGTTCCCTATTAGAATGACCTCACATTTGGTATATTACTCTATTATACAGTTTGTTTTTATATATTCATATGGATCTTACTTATCTAGGCATTTTTTCTTGTATAATTTAGAGCCATGTGAGGAAAAGTAACATGTAAGAAAAATAGTATATTCCTTATTTATTATTCTAATCCATATGCATTGGTTATTTGAGTCCTCTTTCACTTTATTATTCCTTGAAATGCTTCCCTTATAAATATTTTCACTCGCCCATGCCCCTTGCTACTTTTTGTTATCTCATTCTAAACTAAGACTTTTTTTTAACAATCAATTTTTGGCACTCTATAGACCTTACACTCATATGTTTCAACAAGAACAATGATGTGATTTCCCTTTGCCTTGGGCCCTAAACTAGGACCTCTCCTCTAAGAGTAACCTCTATAGTTCAAGAGCACTATTAGATGATGATTCTAGGGGCCTGATTCTTCTTATTAATTATGAGTCACATTGATAGTAATTTGGGCTTTCCCTCTATATAACCATCCATTGTTTATTGAATTTATTGCTACTACCACTTTCTACCATTCCTTGATTCTTTCCTCTAACCTTGCTTGGGTTAAATTTTCATCCATATAAAACTATATTCTAGGAACCTTTTATTTCTCAATATTTTATTCTTATCTTCTATATTTTTCAAGATTACTCTTATATTTTAATTCCTTTCTCCCTTTTCCATTGTGCCAAATCTATTTTCCTAGAGGATGTGCTCTACCCATTGAAATTTATCTAAAAGGAGTTTCTTAATTAGCTACTAGTATTTTCTCCTTCCCCGTGTTCTTTCATTCCTTTAATTATTGCATTTTTTATTCTATCATGTTGTTATTTTTCCTCCCATATTTGTAGCCTAATTTGTATCTTTATGAGTTATCTCTATTTTTCTATTGGCTCTTTTACCACTTGTGTCCATGACTTGGCCTCTTCTAATTTCTCCATTAATTTAATTTTTTTGACCTCTATGTTTTCTATTATTGATTGAATCTTTGCAATAAGTGGAATACCTCTTTCTTGTCCTACTTGAGCTATGCTCCCACCCTTGGCTTGGCTTAGTTCAAGTTTTAGTGTCGAAATCCCCTAATGTCCCATTCCCATGATGTTTAACAATTAATTTAGTTAATTGTATCTTATTTTCTTGTATTAGTATCATGTTGACTTCTATGATCTCTCTTAGAGCTTGAAATCTTTTAGTTGTTATTTTATATTTAAATTAAATTTAGTTTCCCTTTCAAGCCTAATATCTCTTTCACATATATCTCTAAAGACCATGATAAAGCTATTCATATAGATGTTGGTTGTCCCAATTCTTAGCCTCTCCTTATATATTGGTTTTAAGGTGTCCGCCCCCCCTACTTTAACATGACATTCTTCCAAAACTTAGCTCTAAGATGGGGGTGGCTGCAAGAAGTTGAGTCCCACTTTTGGGCAAAAAGTGGAAGTGTTTTCTTTGTTTTTCAAATTTTTTGTTTATTGATGTCAAAATTTGATGCACTTAGAGATTGAATCTCAAAAAACTTCAGTAATAGAAAATGTAGTGCTCAGAGTCTACTTTTCAAATATGTAATTTATTTTAATACCCACATGCTAGAAATCCCTTTTTAGTAGGCATGTTTAAAAACCAAGTTTTCAAAATGCCTGTTTCAGGACCATACCACACATGTGTACGACCACCCTTTTTTGTTGCAAATAAATGAATTTTTGCAAATCCTTCTGGGAAATGATACCTAAGACACCAAATATTGATGAGAATATTTTTGCTTATTTTTTTATTGAATATTTTTTTTAATTAATTTTTAGCTGACAATAAAGTATATTTTCAAAACATCGGGTGTACGACCACCATAATTTGATGAAAATTTCATAATTTTCATTTATTTTTTAATATTCAAAAGAATTGTATGTAGATTGATGTCATATATTTTTTTTTTTTAAATCCTAAAAACAAAAAAGTTATTAAAGTTTTAGTGAACCTTGGTATTTTAGGTTTAGGTTCCACTTTTGATTAATAAATAATACAAAAATAGTAAAAGTAATCTTATCACTATGAAATTTACATTTCTGAAATCAGGATGCTAAAAACTCTAATGGGTTTTCGTTTCGTCAAAAAATTCAATCAAAAAGACCCTCAAAAAATTAGGCCAAGGTAGAAATCTGATGTCGTTTTACCTTAGTCATTTTTTCGGAGGTCCAAGCATAGGCTTGGTCCCACCAAGCCTATCCCGAAGCAAAAAACATCACCCCTAATTTTAACAAACGGGCGCTCATTTTTTAAATTCAAAAAATGGGCGCCCATTTCGCTTTGTACTATTGAAAGCGAAACAGGCGCCCGTTTTAAAAAACGGGCACTCATTTCATTCAATAATGAGTGCCCGTTTCTGAAAAGATTCGTTGGGCCAGAATCTGGCCCACAAGCACAAATCCCAATGATTGAATGATTTTTCAATCATTGCCTGACAGGTACGATTTGCAAAGAGAATGTTTTGATTAATCATTCTCTTTGTTTGTCTTATTGTCGATTTGGTAAGGAGATCGATTCGAATTCAAATTTTGGTGTAGCCATGGGATCAAATCAATGCAGGAAGAGGCAAAGGAAGGTTCTAACAACTAAGGAGATTGTAGCAAATAGGGAGAAGGAGGAAATGCGTCAATGAGAGGGAAGATCAAGAATGAGAGAAGGAGCTTCAAGTTCCACAATCATTTTAGAAGAGGAGAGCATCAATGAGACCATAAATGCTGATGAAGGAAACACAATAGAACCATTTAATTCAGGTGCATCTTCTAATCCATTGTTGGATACATGTATGTCTTCACAGCCCTATGTTTTTTCTCATGAAGAAATTGGTGATTTAGTAGAAGCAGGTTACTTATTAAATGAAATTCTAATTGAAAATCAAAGCTCATGTTTATCAGATATAATATCATTGATCTCATATCCCATAAGGTTCAATATTAAATGACCACTGCATAGGCTACCATGAACAAAAATATGAAGTTTTATTTAAATCTAATAATTAAACAATTAAGTATGGAGAGAAAATGTATATGAATATGATTTATTACAAATAAACAATTCAATAAGACCCATTGAAATGCATTTCTTAAATCAACTATATTTTAGGGTTACAACAAAATATATAAAACTAGGGTACAATATTTTAGAACAACAATAAGAATGTAGAAATAGTTAATAATTATATAAATAAATGTTATTTATATATAGGGTAAGTAAAATAAGAAAATGATAATGCATGTAAACAAAAAAGATTAAATATAGTAAAAGTGTGGAAATCAATATTCATAGTACAAGTAAAGAAAAATATAAATGAGTTATATAGGGGTAATTATATGGAAATGTGAGGCTAAAAGTGAGTGCAGGGTCTTAATAGGTCATCTATTTTATTTAAATCAATGAAAACTAAACTTAAATGAGAAATTGAAGATGTTTGTAGACAAAATTTAAAGGTGTGAAAATAACAAGAATTGTAATACTGAAATTATAATTTATAAAATATTAAGTTTTGGAAAAATGATAAAGATTAAGAGGATCAAATATTTAGCACACACAAAAGAAATTTTCATTATTGCTAAAATATGACATAGGATTAGGCATGCAACCTTACAAATATTTGAAAACCAATTGATGTAAATATCATTAAGAACATGCAATGTAAGTCATATTTTTAGATATATCACAAAGGATGCATCACAAATAATTTTTATTGGGTGTGCATGTTACACTAGGGGAATTGACCTCTACATAAAAATCTTAATGTAAATGAACATTGGGGTGTTTTAAATAAGAAAAATGTGACCGAGTATATCATTTCAACTTTAAAGGGAATGGGAACAACTTAATTAATGTGATAACAACTTAATTAATGTGATACATTAATGGCTAGGAATAATGCATAAAATAAGGATGGGGCATTTAAAAGTGAAATTTCAAACTCTCTATAGATCACTTCATATATTCAACTCAAAGAAAATTTTATTTAGTATGTTAGTCCTTCTAGGGTTGTGAAGCTATCATTTCTCTACACCACACAGATTTCTATTATATTGAATTTTTCGTTATTGCTAAAACATGACATAAGATTAGACATGCACTCTTTTGAGAATAAAGAACCTTCTTGTTAGATTTTATGTTTTCTATTCTTGTTAGATTTTATGTTTTCTATTCTATTATTCTTAATAAATAATTGAATTTCAAAAAAACTTAAATTAATTTAATTTAATTTATTTTCTTACGATTAATGAATTAAAATAAAATTTATAAATTATTTTATGCATGATCTTAATTTAATATTATATATATATAATAAAAATCCAAATATTAATTATTAGGACATTTAAATTTTACGTTGAGAAAGAAGTAACTCTACAATAATAGAGCAACAAGGTCAGCAATATATCCATGAAAGTAAAACGAAGACCAAAAAATATCCTTGAGTCTATAAAACAAAAAATGAAAATAAATCATTATATATAAATATGTAGATACATAAGCATGTGAAGTTGTAAATAAATCCTTGCAGCTAAGTATATGGAGTTGTCAAAACAATTAAAACGTAAAAAAATAAATCTGTGTTTTCTTATCCTCTACAATGAAAAATTAAAACTGTGTTTTCTCATCCTCTACAATGAAAAATTAAAAATTGTGTTTTCTTAACTAATATAAACTAATTGTTAAACTATTAACTAATGTAAACTAATATAAACTAATTGTTAAACTATTAACTAATGTAAACTAATGTAAACTAATTGTTAAACTATTGCACGCAAACTGTAGCATGCGATGAATGAGGACTGAGATGCATGGCGGTGCATGGCAAATTGGTCGTAACGGTGGAACTGCATGTTCACGGGGTTAACAGTGGCAAACTGAAGTCCAGCGGCGGGAGAAATTACTTCCAACAACTAATAGGTCGATCTTTCCATTCCTTAGGTGAATGTAAGTCTTTTAAAAAATTCACCTTTAAACAATTTGGTAGGAGAAAGTAAAGAGAGGACTAATTCTTGGATTTGGAAGATATAACCGGGGAATATGAACATTTAGTCACATCTTTTCATTCCTATGTAAGCCCTCACAAACTCAAAATCACCAAGAGTGTTAAAACCTAAAGAATTTTGGAGGGCCACACAAACTTGATCACATTTTAATGATCCTTGGAACTCAATGAATAATAAGGTCTAATAGAGTTTAAATATTTAATATTTGTCTAATCATTAACAAATAGAAAGCCCTTGAGATCACCAAAAATATAAAAATCTATTATATAACCCCTAGAACATAACACATACGATGAAACTTCACTTATCACTTCAAAGCACGTGATATAATATGATTGAAGCTCAAGTTTATCGCATATAATATCATTGGTGTCACCTCAACATTTAGTAACCACTACATGGGCTACCATGAACAAACTTCCATCTACAAGAACTACGAGTAGGGTACAAGAGGTGCAAGCTTCCACAGGTGCTCTTGTAGATGGACCTGTGGAAGCTTGCACCTCCAGAATACTCTTGATCGACTGAACTTGATGAATTTTCATTTTCTCATTTATCATTTTAATGCCTTTTGCACAGTTATTCATAGCTTTTTTGATGATCTCAACCAGATTTCTAAGATTTCCTTTAATGTCTACCAAATCTTTTTCCAAGGCTGGTATTTCTGGATTCATGCTCAGTTTTAATGACCTTAACATCTTCAGTTAATTTTTGGGTCATTTTAAGGAGCTTATTTGTTTTATTAGGCATTGGAGTCTTAGTGAAAGTGTTAATAGTTTCAAATATTCATTGTTTGATAATGTTGATTTCATTGATTACCCACTAGAAGCACTTCTCTTGACTAGAAGTGGAGCTGGCCAGTAGCATGTCAATATTCATTGAATCACTTTTATTGTTGTTAAAGTCCACCTAGTCCAAATTTATGGGAATACCCAACTTAATCTCCTTATCCCCTTTGTGATTTGGATCCATAGGTTTCCCCACCTTTTTCCTTGTAGAGCTAACATTACCCAAATCCTAGGGAGGAGGGGTAATGTTCTTTTTGGTTGACTTTACAGGTTGGGATTTACACTTCCTACTACTGTTAGTGCCAAGAGTGACCATAGCAAGGGGACTCTCTTCCTCGGAGGGCCTATACTCTGGATCTTCTTTTGACCCTTGAAGGTTCTGACAATCCATAGCAAACCCTTCATCCTCAATTTCAATATCAAACACAACATGCACATCATGACCAATCTAGGATTTGGGGTCACTATCACATTTGAGGTTCAACGAGAGCTTGACTTCATATTTTTTAGCATATTACATTATAAGAAGGATCAACCCCTCATGTGAAATAGGGCTTTCATACTTCTTTGCATGGTTGGATAGACTATGCTCCAAAGAGGATAACAAGTAAAACGACATAGACATTTTTCTATCATGTTTAAAATGGTTTAAAATAGTGAAATGATAGGAAAAACTACTAACATAATGGTCATCGAACGTAATGTACCTCACAACCACCTCTGCAACATTGGCCCATAGTCTCAACAGGTATTTTATGTTGTAGCTCCCATCCACTGTCTTTTTAACCCTATCTCTCTCAGTCTGCTTGTCAAAGAAAATGAAAAGGGATTCCTCCGTCACCTTGCATTCTCTGTAGAATTTCTTCCCCTCCATCTGTAAACCAGTAATACCCAAAATTAGCTCCTCATCAATTTTGAACTTAGCACCATAGGAAATGAGGATTCCATTATTCCAGCCATTAACAAACCCTTCCGTCACTCTAGAATCATGACCATGTAGGGTTTTTATGTATGTGATGAGGCTGCCATTCGTAATCTTAGTCCACATATCCTTGCTTTACTCCCACTTATGACACAAAGTTGGCTCAATCCTATTTTTATTTTCTCCCATGTTCAAATTGCTCCTACCAATTATGAGGCTCACCGTCACATAAACAGAGCAAAACCTGAAGACAAAAAACCAAGAATCCGAGAATAGTTTTGAAGCCCTAGTATTATGTCTACTCAAATTATTGGAAGAAGTAGTTTTACGTATGTGATGGGACCATATCATTAATATTTGTCCGTTGAGAATCCATAAAACTTGTAGCATCCTTTCACGTCACTTCACTCAAGTGTATCGGGAAAGTTTTCCCTTCCCT
Source organism: Cryptomeria japonica (assembly GCF_030272615.1). Classification (NCBI taxonomy): domain Eukaryota; kingdom Viridiplantae; phylum Streptophyta; class Pinopsida; order Cupressales; family Cupressaceae; genus Cryptomeria; species Cryptomeria japonica. The sequence continues at coordinate 601,020,353 of NC_081412.1, read as the reverse complement.
CCACTGTTTGATTTTTTTCATAACCCACACCCAAATTAGCCACGTAGTTTGCAAGTTGGTTGCCTTCCTGATAGACATGCATGATTCAGACTTCATCCAACTTGGAAATCATATTTAGGCATTCCTAGATTAAGTGCTTGATTGTCCAGTTGGGATTCGTATGATTAAGCAGGAAATTAATAATATTTAGGGAGTCACTTTCAAGCCATACCTTTTTATGACCTCTCTAAATAGCAAGTTGAAGCCCAAGGTAAGCTGCAGAAAAATGATACTTCATGTAAATAAAAAAAATTGATATAGTAAAAGTGTAGGAAGAAATCACCATAGTATAAGTAAAGAAAAAGAAAAATGGGGTAAATGGGTGTAAATATAGGGAAATGTGAGGCAAAAAGTGGGTGAGGGGTCTTAATAGGTCATCTATTTTCATTAAACCAATGAAACTAAAATTAAACAAGAAATTCAAGATGCCTATTCACAAAATCTGAAGGTGTGATAATAACAAGAATTGTAATGTTGAAAAAATGATTTTACCATTATTTGGTCTAGCAAATTTTGTAGATCAATGATTGAAACTATCATCCTTTGGTTATTAAGATGACTTTGTGATAACAATAATGTCACACACTTTGTCCTAAGTGGGACGATCAAAATAAACAACACATCTTAATTTGTATCAATATAGTGAAGAGATTATCAATAATTTAAGGATAGTAAATTAATAAGTTGTGCATCATTTCATAGTTGTACTTAACATTTTATAATTTTAAATATTTTAAAGAATTTTCTATCATTTATTATTTTAGTTTTTATTTATTGTTTTTTAATTTTTGATTATGTAATATTATTCTATTTTATATAACTTTCACTGAAAATAGTCATTTTTCATGATATCTTAGTATTACATCATTAACTCCAATATCTAGTGTATGGATCTGTAACATCCTAAAAATGCACCCCTTGCAATTTTCGACTCCATTTGGGTCTTCGCCTTAGTGTTTGCACCCCTCGGCTTGATCGGAGACTTGAATATGCTCATGCAAATTAAAAATACATTGCAGTTCAACATAGCACTCTGCCTACACCTTGATCTTGCCCCAAAATAGGACAAGACCAGGGCATGGCACCCTGGGATCCCCTATTTGAGACCTATCTTGGGCTCCCTCCCTTTGGCTCATTTCAAATTGGAGTGGGAAAATCCCCCCTATGTTAGCCCAAGTCAAAAAATTAGTTAATTAAATCCCACTGGCATGTATATAAGAGGGATTTCCCCTCTCATATATATATCTAGGATTCCTAGACCTTTGATCATTAAATTAACTTGACTTTGTTTTGTTTCTTTTAACATTTTTCCTATTAGAGCTATTCTCAAATAAAAATCACTAATTGAAACATTGGGAAACTTGATTGAACTATCTTCGAAACAAATTTTTATAACCTCATTTAAATTTTGTAATCTCATTAGATTTAGAGAAACTAATACAATAGATGGAATTTGGTCCATAATAGTTTAGCCTAGGTGAGATGTTTTGGAATTCTACAAACTACCAAGTGAACTAAAAGTGCTTTACAAATATTGTATCAACATACAACCACCCATTGTATAACTTCTTGCTTTCAGATGTCTTATTGTCATGATGTTAGAAAGTTCTTAACAATCACAAAACCCACAATCTACACTTCACTTGATGAATTTATTAACTATGCTTCCATTTAAATTCAAATAATTATTTATACATCTTTCTAAATTTTTAAATTAATACATACCAAAATGACTGCCTATTTACATCAAATAAATAACCATATTTCTTTTAAAAAATACATTTTATTTCAAATCAATATGCAATTATTATAATATATATATTTTAAAATATATTTTATTTTATAATCGTCTTAAAAACAAAGTTCACTTCAACATGAAACAATCAACGGTCAAAGATGTAACCGTGATTTTCAATCAGCTTTGTCCCGTGAACGTTCAAGTCAATCAACTTTTTGTTGGTCAACACAGCAAACGACAAATCAAACATTTAGGTGCTCATTTTCATCATCGTTGGCCACCGAACCTACACTGACTTTTTGTGAGAAATTTTGTATATAGCGACTCTTCTCAACAAATAAAAGTCGTTCATCTCCCGTTCACCTTAGCCACTGTTTTGTTTTAAAATTTATTATTACTCACGGGGACAGGAAAAAAAGGAAGGCAGAACCTCCAAAACATCGAAGTCATATAATGTGTTATTGATCGTTTGGAAAATTACAGTTGTGGTTTGCAATCAACGTTGTATAATGTGTGACTAACTTCCATAAAAGAAAACGTCATGGTAGATTAGAGTGAATTGAATGCTACAATGTGTGTGATCTCTTCCACCGCCCATTTCGATTATGCTTAATGTTTCTACTTTGCATGCTTGAGTGAACTCATGTCTGATTGCACTGAAAGAAGGATTGTTACCCCGAAAAATAAAATCTCATGAAATGTGATTAAACTTGTAGTAAACAATTTTTTTAATATATATAGTATGATTTTTTATGCAAATAAAGTGATATAACTATTTGATAAGAGAGTATGATTCTTTAGGTTGACTAATATAAAAATATAATTTTGTAATGGAAGATATAAGTCACGTATCTATTTGATAAGGTAGCATAAGTTTTTAGGCAAATTGAGGGATATCCATTACCTCTTTGGCTGATTTTGTATCTATTTGATAGGGTATCAAGAGTTTTTTACCTCTTTGGCTATTCGATAGGGTAGCATGAGTTTTTAAATGGACTAAGGGATATCCATTACCTCTTTTGGATGGAAAGTTCATCAAATGGATATCGAAATTGTATTTTTGAATGGTGATCTCAGAGATATAATATATATGAGTCAATATGAAGGACATAAAACCATTGGTCAAGAAAAACAAGTATGTAAACTAATAAAATCAACCTTCATAAGTTAATAAATTTGTTAAGCTAAATTTAAAGCAATTTCCATAAGCTTTGTATTGAAAACTCATCAAGTGCCTCTTGAATTTGAATTTGAAGTGTGATTCTTGTTGTCAAAAAGGTTGATAACATTGTTGCATGTCTAGTTGTTTATATGGATGATTTATTTCTAGCTAATAACATTGAAAAATATATTAAAAATATGAAAGATGAATTGTAGCAAAGGTTTGAAATGGTTGCTCTGGACTATCTTTATTATGATTTATGTATATTTCATTATTATGATTTGTGTACATTGAGGTGATTCAAAACCCCAAATATATCTTCATCATCCAATAACTGTATTGATAAACTTCCAAATAAATTTGACATGTCAGACTATAGACCACTTAATGCTCTTATAAGAAAAAAATCAGTTCACATCTACTGACTTTGTAACATCAATTGATATAAATGAATATTAATAAATTGTTCATAGCTTGATTTATACCCCAAAATAAATAGACATTTCTATTTTTGTTGGAATTCTCTCTAAATTTTTTTAAACAACTTAGAAAAATTCATTTTTTGGCAGCCAAAAATAGTTTTTCAGTATAGATAATATAATTATATTTATTTAACCTAATGACAACACTGATCTAATTTATTATCTAATTTATTAATGTTATTAAGGAGACCTAGATGTTAAGTTTCGCAACTGTTGCATCTGAGAGGATTGAAGAACTTGTTGAAGAAACCAAAATTAAAACACTATCCTTCAACTGTCTTCTAGAAAAATCCCACCCTTCACGTGACTATTCACAAGGAAATCTACTAAAAAGCTGGTCTACAAAGAAAATATGTTTCTCTTTCTATGAAACTGCACCATGTATCAGTCAACCATTCATATATTTTTTTTAGATAAATGCACAAGCGATCGAAACACCTCAAATTTTTTTTTCTAATGTCCAGCTCTTAATTTACCTAGATTAAAGATTAAACATATAAAACAAGTACATAATTAAAAACCTTTTGAGTAGCTGGATAACCCATTAAATTAAATAATAATCACTTATAGTTATACAAATCTCTCATAATAGTTTTGGAAGTTTTCAAAGGGATGAAAAAAAGAAAAGGGAGGAGTTCAGAGGTGAGAATTGTCAATAGTCAACTCTATTTAGGTCAATATACAACAGTCAACCTTCTTTGATTTCTTGAAACATTGATTATATTACGTTAGATGTTCTAAAGTCTCTTACAATAATTTTCATAAATCTCCTGATAGCTATGGCTACCCTGAAAGAGGAGAGGCTCTGATGATGAGGAGAGCAGTAACCACCATGAAGGTCCTTGGCAAGGAGCCTGCACAAAGGAAATCTCTTTTCAAAACCACTTGCAAGGCAGGAGGAAAGGTGTGTAAGGTCTTGATAGACTCCATGTCTACTGAAAACTTTGTATCACTTGAAATGGTAGAAAATCTTAAACATAGAAGGCTGCCTCATCCTTACCCCTACAAGGTCTCATGGCTCACCCAAGGTCAACGAGCAATGGTAGAAGAGTAGGCTTGGGTGGAGTTTCAAATTGGATCATACAAGGATAGAATTCTATTTGATATAGCCAAAATAGATTCATGTCATCTCTTATTTGGGAGACCATGGCAGTATGACTTGAAAGCTCATCACGATGGCATGAGAAACACCTATTCAATTACCAAGGATGGTAAGGTGATAGAACTCTTACATCTGATAGAGGAAGACATGGAACCAAAAGGGAAAGATGCCAAAGTGCTTATGGTGGAACGAAAACAGTTCATGAAGGAGATTGTGGAGAAAGGTGTAGTTTTTTATGCCCTCATGCCTAGTCCCAAGGTGACAAAGAAAGAACAATTTGAAGAAGGGAAAGAAGGAGGACAAAAGCACATAGACCCTACAGTCAGACAATTTCTTGGTAAGTACAAAGGTATCATCTTAGATAGAATGCCAAGATCCTTGCCATTGGTGAGAGACATTAGTTACTACATAGATCTAATCCCTGCGTCTACCCTACCCAACAAGGAAGAATACAAACTCACTCCAGAGTAGAATGCAGAGATGGCAAGGCAGATTGAAGAGTTGCTTGAATCATGACTGATTGGAAAAATCTTGAGCCCATGTGTAGTACCTGTTGTCCTTGCACCTAAGAAAGAAGTCACTTGGAGGCTTTGTACTGAATCAAGGGCCATCAACAAGATAACTATAAGGTATAGGTTCCCAATCCCTAGGATGGAGGATTTGCTTGATTTCTTGGGGAATGCTAAGTATTTCACCAAAATGGATCTAAAAAGTGGATACCATCAAATTAGGATAAGGCCACAGGATGATTGGAAAACAACTTTTAAAACCAATGAGGGGTTATCTGAGTGGAAAGTCATGCCATTTGGGTTATCCAATGCCCCTAGTACCTTTATGAGGTTGACGAATGAGGTCTTAGTGGAGTTTATAGGCAAGTTTGTCATAGTATATCTAGATGATATCTTGATCTTCAATCACACAAGGAAAGAGTACCTCAAATATATAGATCTGGTTCTCAAGAGGTTACATGAAGAGTAACTAATGATCAATTTGGATAAGTGTTTGTTCATGCAGGAGGAGATCATCTATTTGGGCTTTGTAATCTCACAAGGTGAGTTGAAAATGGAGCCAGAAAAGGTAAGTGCCATACTATCTTGGCCAACACCTAAGACTATGAATGATGTCCAGAGCTTCCATGGTCTAGCAAATTTTTATAGGAAGTTCATAAGAGGATTTAGTCATGTTTGTGCACCCATGCTTGATACCATAAAGGGAGGACAAAAGAGTAGGTTCAGTTGAACCAAGGAGGCAAATAATTCATTTGAAACATTGAAGAAGAAGGTTGCAAAACAACCAGCCCTTGCCTTACCAGACTTCAACAAAATATTTCAAGTAGAGTGTGATGCAAGCCACATGGCTATTGGGGCGGTGCTCAATCAGGAAGGAAGGCCTATTTCTTTTTTCAGGTGAAAAGATAAATGATGCCAAGAAGAGATACTCATCTTATGACTTGGAGATGTATTCTTTAGTACGATCTTTGAAGAAGTAGAGGCACTATTTGTTATCTAAGGGTTCATAGTATTTACTGATAATCAGGCACTCAGTTTCATCAATAGCCAAGAGAAGCTAAACCATTGGCACATGAAGTGGGTGAGACCCTACAAGCCCTCACCTTCACCCTCAAGCACATGAAGGGGGTCAAGAACAAAGTTGTAGATGCCTTGAGAAGGAGGGTCTTAACTGTCAACTAAATCAAGATGGAGAGTGTTGGCATTGATTCCTTGAAGAGTATGTATAATGCTACTGAAGACTTTTGAGAGATCTACAAGGTATGTGAAACCTTTGGTGAGAGGTATCATATTAAGTTTTCTGAATTTCTGATACAAGATGGGTTTTTATTTAAAGGAGGACAATTGTATATTCCTAAGTGTTCCATGAGGTTAAATATCATTAGGGAGAAGCATTATGGAGCTATGGCAGGTCATTTTGGCCTTGACAAGATCCTAGACCTTGTGAAGAGACACTATTACTGACCTAAGTTGTAGGCAGGTGTAAGGAAGTATGTGGAAACATGTGTCATATGTCAGAAAGCCAAGGGGAAGTCCACTAATGCTGTTTTGTACAAGCCCTTACCCATTCCTTCTAGGCCATGGGAGAGCATAAGTATGGATTTTGTTTTGGATCTACCTAGGACAAGAAGAGGATTTGACAGTGTCTTTGTAGTGGTGGACAGGTTTAGTAAAATGGCTCATTTTTTTCCATGTAAGACCTCTTGTGATGCCTCATATGTTGCAGACCTATTCTTTAAAGAAATAGTCTGGATCCATGGATTGCCATTAACTATTGTTTCAGATAGAGATGTGAAGTTTATAGGTCACTTTTGGAGGACCCTTTGGAAGAAGTTGGGGACTAACCTAGATTTCTCATCATCCTACCATCCTCAAATGGATGGGCAAACTGAAGTTGTCAATAGGTCATTGGGAAACCTACTAAGATGTTTGACAAGGCAACATGGAGAGAAGTGGGACAATATATTGTCATAGGCAGAATTCTCATACAATGACACTATTAATAGGAGTACATGAAATTATCCTTTCCAAATTGTGTATGGCATCCACCCATGAGGAGTATTGGAGCTAAGGGATTTTCCCAAAGAAGAACCCATTAGTGCAGATGGTGAAGCTTTTGCATCAGCCATCAAGGAGGTACATGATCAAGTGAAGTCTCATCTCCAATAATCTGCAGAAAAGTATAAGGCTTATGCTGATAAGAAAAAGAGGGATGTGCAGTTTAGTGTTGGGGATTTGGTATGGGTACATCTGAAGAAGGAGAGACTCCCAAAGGGTAAGAATACCAAACTCATGCAGAGGAAGATTGGACCATGTCAGATCTTGAAGAAGTGTGGACAAAATGCCTATGAAATCCAACTTCCTCCTGATCTTGGATTATCACCCATATTTAATGTTTGTGATTTTACACTTTTCAAAGGTAATGAAAATGAATTCGAAGAGCCAATATAGGTTGCAACAGACAATGACATTCCAAAGCATGAATCACCTAAGTTGAGCAAAGTGTTAGACACTAGAGTCACAAAGAAGACAAGGAACAAGGAGTATATTGAGTACTTGGTGGCTTGGTAGGACAAACCAGACTCAAAGGCAGTTTGGATGATAGATCAACAAATTTCCAACCATGCTTCTGACTTACAAATTTTGATCTCAAGTGGGCTTGAGATCTCTTCTTCCGGGGAGTATGGTGCAGGGGCACCTCATCAACATGCTAATCATGGCTCTAAGGATGCAGAATAGGATCATTGTAGTGTCTTTGTGTTTTTTGGTTGTGCAAGTTTGTTTCATGTATTCAAATAAATCCCACCATGTAAGCCCATGCCACCAATTAGGCAAATTGATAAGCCAATTGGGACAATGTGGTCAATAGGGGTAGTAGATGGTTTATTTTTGTGTTTGATAGGTTTTAGACATGTTTTAGGAGTGTTTGGTTGATCCATGTGTGTGGCTCCCAACTTTAGCAAGTTTGACAATATTTTGTGCAAAATTGCAAAATTACAACTTTTGAAAAATGCAACTTTTGAGTGCAAAAGTGCAAATTTTTGAAATACGGTTGGGGGAAGCCTTTCAACAGCTCCAACCTACTCCAAATTCGGTTGGAAATTTTTGGAGATTTGTATAATCCCTGTGTACATGATTTCCAATGTTGTTGTTGTGGTTGGAATTTGTGAAGCAATAAAACACAAAAATACTAAAGTTTTCCCAAAAATTCTAAGTTTGCGTTGATTGCACGTGCCTGTACGGATTGGATTGAAGCACACCATTCATACAATAGATATACGAGTGAAATATATTTGATTTTGTGGTGGTCTTAGGTTCTAATTGTTCCTGAGGAGTGAGAACCCTCCATTTTTCTGACTGTAACCTAGAAAGTGAGGGTTTGGAGAGGGTTTTGGATAAACGTGGCCTTATCTTGCATTCTAGTCCACTATAATACTCTTCCTTTGGAGGGATACATGATAAGCCTCTTTAATCTAGGTTTATCATGGTTTTTTGCAGGGGAGACTTGGTTGTGTGGAGAGAGGAGCAAAATTAGGTAGGCATCTCTATGTGACTACCTAGGACAAGATATAGGACAATCATCATAAAATACGATAACGATGGATTCCAGGTGTATAACCCTAGAATTATAGGTTACTCACCATCCCCCACATGCCCATGGAATTGTTTTTATAGTTGGAATTAATTTCTTGGTAATTTCTTTGTAAAACAAGCCTAATTGCCCCAATAGGTCTCTTGGTCCCTAAAGGGTTCAAACCCTAGAAGTACAATTCTGGCCAAACCAGTTTGGGAATAATAACAAATCCCAAAAGGGTCTCTAGAATGGTGATTTGTTTGTGTGGGTGTGTGTAACATTTTTGTGTTAAGATCCATTTTATCGCCAAATAGGGCTACAAGCCTAGGGGTAGGTTTCTAAGGGAGATATAGGGAATTGTAGTCTAAACTCAAATCCAATGCTTGGAACAATCTCTAATGGTCTCAAATGAACCAAATCCTAATCCATCTAAAGCAGGAAGACATATGATGGTGTATGGTGAGTATGAGGGCTCTTACTCGTCTTCAGTAGGCCTAAACCTAGAGTACGTGTGAGTAGTTTGAACCAAGGGTGTAGAGCTCTTCCTTGCATGACCCTTGTGATCATTAGAGGGGTCAGGAGTCTAAATTTTTTTGGTCTTATCCTTAGGTGTGTGGGTAGGGCTCTTTATCACTCTCTCCCCCCCTCTATCTTTCCCACTCGTTGGTTAACAAATTTGCCCCTTTCTTTAAATTATATTTTATTTTCTTTGAATTACAATATGACTCTTGCACACCCCTTAATGAAAGGAAAACAAATAAACCAGCAGTTGAGTGAACCGATTATAGGTTCATCATCTGCATTAGAGGGAAGCTCCTCGTTAGATTTGCAATGAATTTTTATGCAAAAAACTTTGAAAATGAATGCACTTTTTACTAGAAAGAGCATAAGGCTTTTGCATTCATTCATCAACACAAAAGAATGCCTTCAAAACAAAATTGAAAGAATATTTTTGAAGATCTATTCTAAATAAAGAGCTCACAAACTCCTACTTCCACACATGTTCATTTCATAAACCCAAAGCATAGAAAATGCATAGTAGTATGAACACTAATCGATTCTCTCTCATGTCTCACAGGACAAGGGGGACCAACACAACTCAATCCACAATGACTTTACTTGCAAATAATGGAATCAATGAATTCAGAAACACAGAAATAACTGATAACAAAATGATAGTATGCACATTAGCAAATATCTCAACAGAGATCGCCAGTTCCTCAAATGCACAGATTTAAAGATTTCACACCATAACATTTCATTGATAAACCAGTCATTTAAATCTTGAGAAATTCTCATAAAATAAATTTGTTCCTCCAAATCATAGTTTTTCGGACCCTTACATAAACTTACTTACTAACTTAAATAGCCTCCAGGATCATAGTTTGTTACATCATAACTAAACTTTACTTTAACCATAAGTTAAAGAAACCATTTGCTTAAAACAAAAGAAACTAAAAAAATAGGCATAAATCGGCTGACGGCTCATCCCCAAGTTGATTAGGACTCCACCATGGCAAAAGAAGCCGCTGATTTATCCCATTTTGCCGCAGAACTGCGCATGCCACCCCACTCTAAATGTATTGTCAAGAAGTTCAAGATGACTTGGAAATAGGGGAGTCGAATATGCAGAATACGTTGCTTCCAGACCTCCTTGTCCATGTTTACCTGTGACACCTTTGCCCTGTGCACGTCCAGATGATAAGAATAAACCATGAGCATTGACTCTATCCTAGCCACCGTCGAGAAATCATCCGTAGTCAAGGATTTTGTCTTCCTAATGAATTGTATCCTTTCTTGGGTGATTTTTCATCACATCTGTAGTAGCTTCGATTTTCTGAGAATCATCTTTCATAAGTGGATGTCAATGCATTTAAGATCTTTTTGCATTGTGTTGATTAGATCTGTCAATTCTCTTAGAAGTTTGGTGGATTCCTCGTGACCTTGTTTGATAATTGAATTTTGTCACTCTACGTTCTTCTTCGACAAATATAGTACATTGTCATCCAAAATCTCCATAGGTTTTTCAGCCAAGAACTTTATCACACCAAATTTTTGTATATCATTCATCTATGCAAGAATTGTCACCCACCTAGTCATTTCTTTCTCCCAGGCAACAACTTCTAATTCCAATTCCTTTGTCATAGTCACAACATCCTTGTATACTTTTACCAGACTGACAATATAGTCTGAACCTTGTTGTATTATGAGATCAAGCCATTCATTGAACATCTCCGCTACCATTTTGTTTCTCTGAACCTGATCTAACATCTTTTGATTCGCTGGAGATTTGGGGTCGAAGGATAATGCCACTTGTGACAAGGGTTGAGTATTTGGATGGTGTATGACATTAATGTATTCAGCCATTTGAGTGATGATCTGCTTCAACTCTTTTTTATCCTTTTTGTCTTTTCATGATCTCGAAATCATCCTCTTTGTGGAGGACTCCAAGTGTTTGACATCAACAGCTCGTGAAGCAACCCCCAAATCATTTTTTTCTATTGTGAAGTCATCTTCATTAGCTTTGTTTGAGTCTCTTCTTGGAATAGGCTTAACTATCTTGGCTATCCAATGACATGTTGCTTCATCTACCTCAAGCATTGTTTGTGTTTTGAGTCTTTTCGGCTTGGACACTTTTTTGAGACACTTGCTGACCATATCTTCCATAGGGATTGTGATTGGGACCAAACTGTGTTTCTTCCCAATAGAAGCCTCTAACCATTGTGGAGTGTTTGCAGGTTCTTTGAATGGAGGGGTTGTCAGAGTACTTGGTGAATTAACAATAATAAGGGTGTTCATTGGATTCAATTCACCCTTTGATTCTTTACCTATGTCTACCTCTTGTACCAGGGGTTCATTCAATTCCTTTTGATCCATTATTATTTCAACTTCTTCACTTGGATCCAGGTCTACAATGATATGGCTCAATGCTGGCTCTTTTCTCTTCTTCTTGCTCCTTGACTGAGTTACTCGGGCTGCTGAAGAACCTAGCGGAGACCTTTTTGATCTTCTGGGTTGGATTTTTTCAACAATTGAATTTGAATCACTTGCAACATCAACAATTTCATTAGTGGAGAAAATAGGAAGTTGAGTCACAGCATGTGAATCAACTCTTTGTTCATGGGAGGACATGAGCGACCCTTTCTTAAATTTTTGGTCTCTTAACCACTTCTTGATTCTCCTTACAACATTAAAAGTCCTAGCTTGAATATTATCATCATCTTTTTTATTCCAGTCAATCTCAGGGATTGGCTCTCCTTTAACTTTCTTGTTGAATTCAGGATCTAGAACATCTTCCCCTATTTCCTCTTGTACTCTGGATACATAGCCTCATGGTGATTATTTGCTGCAGAGTAAATCTTGACCACAGTCTCCTCCTTACTTCATATTTATCACTACAATTCTCTCAGTAATCTTCCAACTGGAGTTCATGACAGAAGTGGTAATCTAAATTTAGGTTTTCCAAGGTATAGCCTCTGCTATCAAACTTACGTCTAGCAACATAGGGTTGCAGGTTCATCTTCTTAAATTCTAATTCCAAATTAAAGCATCAGTCACGGACTTACAACTCTAGTATCCAAGTTCAATAGTAAAGGCAACTCCAGATTCGCCTTTTGCCCCTAACCTTTTATCAATATGAGCTAGTTGTCTACTCACCTCAATGACTACATAGCTATCAAAGACATACCTAGGTAGCTTGAATGGTTCACCTTCAAAACCACCTACCCAAAGATAGGTAAACCTGGGAAATTGAATGAAGAAGCTGCCATATATACAAATCAACTCCATTGCTTCAACTGACATCCTTTTGTTCACATCACCCTATAGTTCAAAAGCAAGTCTTTCTGCGAAGACACCATTCTATTTGGCAATATGTTCCACATGTTTCTGCTGCTGTAATAAAGGCTAGTAATCATAGACCTTCATACCATCCACCCATGGTTCATCGAGCAAGTCATGCCAATCTCTGGTATAGGCTAATATGTAGAAAAGATAAGAGGACATATAAAAGCTAGACATGCCCACAAAATTACTTAAACCTTCATGGAGTCTCTCTGCAATTACCTGCGTCCAATCAAGATATATGTCACCTGATAGTAGCACCTAAATATAAAAATACATCCAGTCCTCCCAATAAAAGGAGTGTGAATTCCCCTTTAGCCTATTCAATAGTATAACAATGTCTCGCACTTCTATGATGAAGTGATCTCTGGTAACGGGTTTCGACAGTCGTGAACCACCCTTTTGAACTTTCAAGAGCAAGTTTCTTGCAATTTCAGTTCTATATACACTCTTATTCTCAGAGAAGAATGTGTATGAGGTCCCAATTGACCAGTCCTCATATGACTCCTTGTGCGGGATTCCCATCACTGCCATTACTATTTCCTTGTTGATACCAACTAACAGCTCACCATTACTGGTTCTTATGCACCTATTCTCAGCATCATACCTATTCATACAAGCTATTACCAAATCCAAGCATGGTGTAGCTAGTGGAAATGTGGCGGCTTCAACGAGACCACTTCTTACTATTTTCTCCATTATTGAACCAGCTTCAGAGTTTTTGGTTCTTTTTATAAAATCCCCTTGGTCGTCGTGAGCTAAGGAAGTATCATCTAATTCTAGTAGTATGCACACTAAACATGATGTTCGACCAAGTTTTAGCAGTATCGGCCTCATAATGCCTACTTATGTTTCAATCAAGCAATTCTAAAACAGGGTGGAATTCTACTCCAACAAACCAAAGATTTTCTTCCTACACTAATAAATCTTTAAAACTAAAGAAATACAACATAGGGAAATGGTTTGAACTCACCTGTTACCACCATGAACCTGTGAAACCCTCTCAAGAAAGTATACCTGAATTTATCTTCGATGTCTCCAATTCGCTCAATTATGGAGATGAATTCATATGTCTTTTTTGAACAAATGGGAAAAAACCAAGAAAAACTATACACGCTTCATAATGATTCATTTAAACGTGTGAAGTAATAGTGATATGATTGAAAACCTGACACTTTCTTAATTTCTCATCACCTTCACACAAGTAGTTAGTGTCCTCATGATTACTTTCCAAATTTAGAATTTTAAACTATTAGATGCCGAGAATATTCCTTCTTACCGCGCTGCCTCTAGTGTTATCAAAGTCTTTAAAATCAGCTTGAAGTGAACCTTTTGAACCTTGAACCATCTCACAAAGATTTCAATGATTCAAGTTCATTCAAGAAGAGCGATAGTGAACTAGCAGCTCAAAACAATACCAGAAACGAGCAATAACCATGACTAACAAGCAAAAGGACTTTGAACCTTGAACTGAACCGAGAAGACAATTGATTCAAGGTTCAAGTTCAATATCGACTTAAACACATTTACATCTTTTGGGCGTACCCATTGCACGCTAGTATATTTATAATCTTCTAAATTGATACGATAGTAAAGAACAGGCAAAGTTCACTTAAGCATATAAAAAATATCATTAAAAGGACAGGTAAGATATAGGGACAAAAATAATATAAGACAGATTTATTGACTGAATTCAGAAATGACGCTTCTCTTCCATGATAGCGAGATAACCCAAACAAAGGAAAACTAAATTATTCTTTCAAAATCAACGAAATTGTAATCTTCAAGCAAATCATAAAACTGTAGAGCTTGATAATTCATTATTTTGGCCAATTCAGATCCAAAGGAAAATATGGCATTTCCTTGTTTAACACGGCGAATGCAAACTTGATTTAATCGTAGAAAACAACAAAGACTGAAAACTTGTTTAACACGGCGAATGCAAAATTGAACGTTCAAAAGGTTTTGCATTTGGAGTCAAGTCATAGCTTAAATATCCATTTTCAGCCACAAAATACAGATCGACTTTTAGCAAGAAACAAAATTCACATAGCTTTCAAGACAGCAGCTCTTTTGAAAATATTATTCAGTGCCGTGTGCCGTGCTTTCAAGACACAGAAATAATTGAATGTTCAAAACACGTATTCCGAACGTTATATTTTGCATTTGGAGTCAAAGTCACATCTTAAATATTCGTCTTCAGCCACAAAATACAGACCGACATTTAGCAAGAAACAAAAGTGACATAGCTCTCAAGACAGAACATTATTCGGTGCTGAGCTGTATGTGATTATGATAGCGATAATTCAAGTTACCAAATTATTGGAGTCAAGAAGAGGGTGGGCTTAGCTATCCGATTAATCTGGCCAGCCTAAAATCACACACGCTAAGCTTTGAATTCTTAGGTGGTGATGTGGGGTCCATTGAACCTGTTCCGTTCCCGCGCATGATGAAAATGAAATTCAACTAAACTTCTGCAGGAGAGCGCGAACAGTGTTTGAATTGGAGTTAATAAATAGGGTAGCTTTTGTCAGATGATGTAGTTGAAGTCATAAATTTTGTCAGATGTTGTAGTTGCTCTGGTTGGCGTGTATGCAAAAAGTGAAAGCATAGACAAGGCATGTAAATTGTTCGACAAAAAGTCGGAAATAAATATGGCCCAATGAAATTCCCCGATTGCAGGAGAGGCATAAAATGGTTTTGTTGACAAGGCTTTAGAAGCCTTCGAGCAAATAAAATTGGATGGCTTTTGTATGGTTTTGGTGAATTTTATGTTTAATAAAATTTTAGAGCACATTTTTCTTAGCTTTTAAAGCATGAAAAAGAACATGGAGAGATTACTTGATCGATAGAATTTAAGTGAAAGACAACCCTTCAACAATTAGGGAGGATGTTCTAAATCATATGATGATGCTTATTGAACTAAACATAGGAGAATCGAACAAGGGGTATTTGTTTTATGATCATGATATACCAACTTGTTGTAAGAGGTATTTTGATTCCATTTATAGATCTATGACTTTTATTTAGAGGGACATAGATTGGTTCTCAATATCACTTAAAGGTACTAAAAATGATATAATGAACATTGTAATTGAAGCAATACCTCTTTAAGATGGAAGAGAGAACAAGAAAGTTTATTTTATTTGTTGTTTCTTTAAAATTTCTATTATAGACCCAAAATATTATGGATGCAAGATTCATAACTAGAGTGTTCGGAAATTTATATTTTCAAAAAAATAAAGTATTGCCCATTTCATATGATCATTCACATATACACAACAATTAAAGTTTTTAGGAATATCTAATTTTATTATCTTATATAGATTTAAAAGATATATTATATCACTTATTTTTCATTGGATTTCACATAAATGATATACTTGAGTAACAAAAACACTTATTAATCTAGATTTTCCACTTGAATGCTAATCACCATAACTTGAAACCTTTATTAAGAAATGTGAGTTGTTATTCTAGTCAACTTGTACTAGTATTTTTTATGCTTCACCAAGAATTATTAGATTCTCCTTCAAATCATGAATTTTGGTTACATCTACACAAAGGGAACTCAATATATTGAATATGATCTTAATTCACACAAATAGTTAGTTTAATTGAATTTACTAATATTAGGAACAATTAAGTAAATGGAAAGAATTTTTACTAGCACGAAGTGGGAGAGGGATGCTCATAATTACTCTTGAACCCATTTTGTATAGTTATTTTGTTTGAATATATTATGTTATATTTTGTCTATGTTAGATTAAACATTTAATTACAACAATACAATGGGCCCCTACAAACAATTATTAGCATTTTCATTGATCCCCTTGAGCAATTGACAAGTTTCTACATGGTATATTCAATAACAAGACCCCAAGTCATGACATGGCATTTTAAGTGGGCCACGTTTTCTTTCGATGGATCATAAATGGAAAAAACATGAGGAGGTGATATCATACTTAACGCCCTATAAGCCATTGAATCAAACATCCATTAGCTTGTACGAGTTAAGATAATTCCTAAGAAGAAACATTTGTAGGTGCTCGGTCATTTAATGTATATGATGTATGGTGAGCTAATCATTTGATGAGACAACCATAAATGATGATAATTCCTAGATTGGATACCCATGAGTTTCCCAATTTAAAGTACTTCAAATTTAGCCTCCATTCTCTAAAATGTTAAGTAAGAAAGGACTATATAGGCCAATAGACTCTAAAATATATGTAGGCTCAATCAGGCATTGATTTATTGTCAATGAAAGGTTAATATCTTATTCAATGTCCCCATTTTTTGTTTCTTATTACAAGTTTAAGGTGTTAGGAAGGGCCTTGGAGAATAAAATGCTTTGAAAGAATATTAAGGGGTTATAAATCTCTTCAAAATTGAAGTTGATGTCACTAATCTCCAATTTTTTAATGATGCACTCTTGTTTAGGGAAACCATAAAAATGGAGGCTAGAGTTACTTAAAAAATCCAAGATATTGATGAAAAAAAAACTCAAAAGGAGTAATCTAAACAAATCAAGGATTTTCTTCCTCAAGGAATATGAAGTAATATATAAACATAAAACAAATATTCAAATTTGAAGTACACATGAGTTACCAAACTCCTATTTAGGTATGCTTCCCTTAGAAAAATTGCACAAATATTGCTAAAATATTCCTTTCCTAATTTGAAATGTGCAACTAATTATTTAATTATTTTACTTTTTATTATAAATTCAAGTGGTTCACATTACATTTATAATGACCAAATACTTGAGTGATAAGTCTTATTATAACATGTGTTCTACAAAATATTCAAACCCCACTTGTAAACAACCCACCTGAACCCCACACCCCAAATTCCCTTAGTGAAAAGCCCCACCCCTCCACCTAATGATGCTTAATTACAAGTAACTATAAATGCTAATATCAATATGTTCTAAGAAAAATGTTTTAATCTAAAATGTGTCCAATATTCCCTCACATGTATCATAGTTTGCAACTTCAATGCAAGCCATTGATAATATACTTAGACCTCAATTTATGAAGATCTAGATAAAATCCACCTTTAGAGGGTGGAGATATGATATTTCTATGTTGATGGATTGTTGTATAGATGGATTTGGGGTTTGTATATTAACAAACAAACTATAGATCCATACTTTAATCTAGTCTATTTTACTCCCCATAACTAGTAACAAAACCAAATTCAATGGTTAGCTTAATTTTTACTTAATTGTGTCTATATACCTAATTAGTGTAAGGATCCCGATTTGTCATTTTCATTAATTAGTTAAATTCACAAAATTACCTAACCTTGAAACTATAATTAAGTTTTTAGATCTAAATTTATCTTTGACTTTAACATTTTTATATATGATTTCCATATAATTTTACTTGAGGGATAAAGAAGGTTGATATACACTTTGAAAAGATCTTTGGAAAGTTTGTGAAAGAGTGATTGCGATAAGAATTAATCCATTTGTAGTCGTATACCAAATTTTAGCTACCAAATAATAAGAATTTGAATTTTTTTATTTTATGAATATTATTTAACTGTTGATTATTGCATTGGTTGTGTGATAGGGCTATTCAATATAATTCATTAATCTCGAGTACATCATATCTCCTTATCATGATATTCAAATCCTTGCTTAATGTTGGCCACTAATTATATGCCTTTAAAATTTTGCATTTGGTTGTTTTGACCATGATATTATCACCACAAATCTCTTGGGGACACTCAATAATTCTTTTGAAGGATTGTTCTTTACTAAAAAAACTTGACAAGCAGCCCATGATAGGTAGGAGAGTTGGCTTGGGCAATGGGTTTTCTCCCCATGGGTCTTGAGTTTGACTCTCCAAACTTAATTTTTATATGGTCTGTGTAATGTACGGGCCCTTACCCACAAACAAGGGATTATACTCACCTTAGCTTGCCTCAAAAAGGGTGCTAGGCTAACTCATGGAGATACCCTTCGGCACCAAAAAAAAACTTGACAAGAATCATATCATAGTTTCATCACAATAATTCACCTTGAAATAACATATATTTACTTAAATATTCGTATTATTTAGATAGAATGGGTCACCTCTTTATACTATGAGTTATCGTTAAAAGGACAAGGGGAGATATCTATATTATTAAGTTTACCTCATGCACTTGTATTGCATCTAAGTTTGCTTCTATCATAAGTTCTTTTAGACCTTGTGTTAAATTTTTTTTGTTGATTATACCTTCATATCACACTTTCAAATCTTATTTATCCACCTAAACAATTTTATAGAGGTCTATTACTGAGTAAATTCAACACAAAAGAATGAAGGCTATACACAAATCTACTATAAGATTATTTTTCCCCTTCTTTTCTTTTCTTTTTTTACCCCTATTTTCACTCTCTTCTTATAAATAGTAGATATCTATCTTAAAAAATATAACATTAGGCTAGATTATTATAATAGCTTTGTGTTGTTGTGGTTTTCTTATCTTTGAGAAAAAACCTAGAAAAAAATCATTGGAACTTGTCATTTTGTGTAGCTTTGATGCATAGGGTAGTTATATGGCCTTTCATCCCACACATCATGGAAATAATTTAAAAGTTTTATGTTTCTTTACCATTTATATCACTATTAATTATGTCCACTTTGGTGATTGACACACTATTTTTTTTTTTGTTCATCTAATTGTATAGAAGTGTTCCCCTTTCCTTTTCTTCACCCCTCTACTGTTTTGATCTAGGAATCCTTAATGTGTATTTTTCTAGTGTAATCCTTAATGTATAACTTTCTAGTGTTTATCATTCATTATTTATTTATTTTCAATATGTGTTCCATTTCACAATGCATCAAGCTCTTACCCCAAGTAATCATGACTCCTTGTTACATATGTTTTTGGTCATGAATCTTATACATTCTTTTGTTGTCATAAGTTATTTTATTATCTAGTGCATTGTTGGTTTCTAAACTTTAATGAAATAGTGGATGGATGTATTTTATAGAATTTTTATTTTTATTCTTTTTGTAGTTTACTTTATATTTTTTACTTTTAGTATGTTTCACTATATATATATTCTCCACTCTAATTAGAGTTATCTAAGGATAGGTTAAGAGTTGACCCCTAATCCAATGGTTCAATTGCATGTAAATTCTTGGCCTAAGGAAATTTGCATCACGTATTTCATACTCTAAACTAAGAACATTTAAAACTTTCATCAATAAGAACCTTGCCATTAGTTTCATTATCAAGACCTTATTATTTATATTTATAAAATGGTATAATTTATCCAAGGTGTGCAATCAATTCAATTGTTATTATTTACCTATTAAAGATATAGGTTGGATACTAGATTCTTATTCTTTTCATTCACATGAATGGCTTGGGCATGGATGAATTTTTTTAGATATTTTTGGACCCTTCTCCAATTCAATCCCTAGATGTATAAGTCATTAATGTATTTGCTAAGAATATTTGCATGAACTTCTCTATCTATGATTATTATTCTTCTTAACTATGGCAATCTCTTTCCCTTGCACTTAGAACTATAAAACCTTAAAAAAATCAACTACTACTATTTCACTTAAGTTGATTTATTCTATTAGCTCGCTACGGAAATCTATTTACAAATTAAAACTAGGATGAACTAAAATGATTATGAATGTGTGAATCTTGAAAAACTAAGAGATGTATCTTACAAATAAATTAATTAGGTAGTTGAATAGCCATAATAAGATACTAATAAAAATAAAACCATGAAAGGTAAGATACTTTCTCTTTGGATGTCTAGAATGTCTAAAGTGTCAAAAAAAATGTAATACCTTTAAGAATTAATAACTAAATTTATTTTGTTTGAAGATATTTTTTATTGGTAAATGATTATTTTAGTGTATGTTTAAAATGAATATATATTAAACAATATGAGTATTCTAGTAATTATTGTCTCAATTTTGATTAATGGGCTACCTTATATCCTTAAACTCTTTGATAACTTGACAACATATAAAGTGTATGAACAATATGGAATAATGTAATTTTAGAGAGCCAAACAAGAAAGGAAGTAAGAGAATCAACTTGGGCCAATATAAATAGTGATAAATTTGTAACCTTATAATCTATAACAAATATGATGAAGTAAAGTGATAGGTTAATTACTTTAGAAAAATATTGTCCACAGCGATATACTTTTAAAGTTTCTTCAAATATAAAGTCCAGATGTTATTGAAATTTAAATGTGTCTTAGAGGACAATCAAAATTGAAACACTTTTGAGTTGAGGTCTTTGTCATCTCATAAATTTTTAGAGCTTCTCCAACTTGTTTGCAATGATCAAACTAAATGAGAATAAGATATTGTCACTTCAAAAAGAATCATTGTCATTTAATTTCTATTTTCCATTAAAATTAAGATAGTGATAAACATCCTTGAGTTTTCCCTCTTCTTTCTTTAACAATGAATTCCCACTATTATCGAAAAAAATTATAAAATGGTACTTGCTAAATTGCAAGATCTAAAAAGAAACCAATAATCTATTAATCTAAATGTGATAGATATGACAAGTTTAAAATAAAAGGATTTGGTTGGCTTGACAAAAACTCCTCTTTAGGTTTTTACCCTCTAGCTTAAAACTATAATGAGTTCAGGAATATTAAAAATTGATGCATTATCTACGGACTAGAAAACTGAAAACATTGTGGATAGGCTAGATTAAGCTCCCCTCCAAACACCCACAGGAAAGACTACTTGCTCCCCTCCAAACACCCTAGAAAAAATATCAGATGGTCTTCTAATAAATGACCCCGAATATGTATCCAGCCACTCCAAATATCTGCATTGTAATACCATATGCTTTCCTTTCTTTGGTTTGTAGGTAGGATTTGAAAATGTGCGGGAAAAAGTACGCGGGCGGGAGATTAAGATTCAAAATTGAAATTCAAACTTTACCATCGTAGTGACTGTCAGCTGGGAAGTTAGAAGGATGCAATGGAAAACTGAACGGATAACGAAAAGTTAAGTGGGCCCACCACATGTCACCTAAGCGGTCAACGCTTAGTGTGTGCTGGTTAAGTCAGCCCGATTAATCTTTAAAATTGGGTGGTTCTTAAACCTCCTCTTCTAGAATTAGAGGAGCAAAATTTATGGAGGAGTTTTTGAAGGTGAAAGTAAATTTACAAATCAAAAGTGGAGACAATAGAAATGACATGTCTCTAATGACAAAATGCTAGTTGATTTATGGCTTATATATGGAGGAGGAGATTAAAAACTCTAAATTATATTATTGGTTTATTCAAATCTGGAATCTCATGAAAGAAATTGATGGTGGTCCTAGTGTTGGTATAATGGTAGCTATGAAAAATATGTTAATTGAAGTAGGTCATGATTAATGTCTTTGTTTTGTATTTATGGTGGCTTTGCTAGATGCTTCTTGTTGCATGATAAAATCAAGGATGTTGTTCATGAATATTTTCTTCTAGATCACATGCATGAATATAAATTGAGGTGATTTTTTCTTTAGAGGGTCGCGAGGAGCTAGTTAAAGGTTGAAGGTTTCCCTCTTTCCCACAACCATTCCTTACTTCTCCAAAAACTATAATACTAAAGAGAATTTGAATTTTGTTGTTGAGATTATCCTATTGTACTATGGTTTCTTATGGAATATATTAATTTTGGTAATATAGACAGGCTAAGGCTTGCTTAACCTACATTGTCCCTAATAGAAGATTTTTGTTTTCTTGTGTAGGTGATGAGTATATGGTTTTACTTTGACCTCTAAACTCTAAGTTTGTGGTCTATTTGCGTAGTAGGTTATGGTACTATACAATTGTTTTGTATTTATGTTGGACTTATATGGATTCTATTTGTTATGTAATATGTGGTACTATTATCTAGCCAATATCTCATCAACTATGTTTTAGATGTTGTTTTTGTAGTCTATGGATTTTGGTTGTTAGATTCACAAGGTTAATCCTTTTCACTTTTTTGTAGACCTCAACTAGTTTTATGATAATTATAAAGATATTGTGATAATTCATTTGAGAATTTAAAAATAAAATTATCACAAGATCTGATTTGTGTAAATTAACAATTAATAAAATAGTATTAATATTTTAAAAATTCCAAATATCAAGATACATACATTAAGTGATTGAAAACATCAATAGCATATGAACATAATTATAAATTTGGATAAAACTAATGGCTATGTTAATGGTAAACTACTATAAATGGAGGAGAATCAAGTGTTATCATATGACAATCATCTCCAACTTCAATTGAAATAATATTAAAATTCCTTCCTAATAAATTTGAAATAAAATTACAATTCTTGATATGTAGCTCATATAATGTTCTAGATCTATTTATAGATTAGAGGCCATTTAAATGTACACCACAATATTAGATATGATGATAAAAAAAAGGTGTAACATAAATAACATTAGAATTTTGTAGTACTGTATATAGGATGAAGCAGAGAACAACAAAACCCTAGTTATCTTCCAAGCAAAAATGAAGGAACCTAAGATGTGCATCAAAATGACAGTTAGGCAGATAGGGAGCAATTATGAACCAGATTCGATGGATATTATAGAAGGAAAGGATGAAATGCAATAAAACGAAGGTGTTATAGAGGAAGTGAATATGAGCCAGGCCCATGAAATATGGTAGGAAGGAGGAATTGGAGGGGACGTGAACATGATCAAGGACAATGAAATGGAACAAGAAGGAGGATTTGTTAGGGATGTGAATAAGGAAAGGGGTAATTCAGTGCTAGAAGATCAATCTCGCACCAATAAAGGTAAATATTTAGAAATCCAATTGCTTGATGATGTTATTGATGCGATTCATAAATGTTAAAATAGAACTATTATATTATTTTTTATCAAAGGAATTCCTTTTGAGGTAGAATTTTATAAATGGGCTTGCATAAACTAGGAAAGTCCAAGCTGGGAGATAGAAACTATAAGGGGTTTGGGAAAAGGATATGTATCATTCATGTTCAAATTTGCAAATCATGCTCAGGCTATTCTGCAATATGGCAGTTAGGTGATCTGTGGAAAAATCTACTATTTGCAAGCATGAAGTTTTAACTTTCATCCTAAAGGTCCTTCTCGCTCACATTACCCTATGTGGGTTGAATTACCCTTCTTCAATTTTTCATTTACCCCTTTCTTAAAATACATTGTGGCACCACCCAACAAAGTCATATGGTGTAAGCATAACTCAGACAAATTGTCCAGCCTAAGGGTTCATCCAAGAGCCTGCATGGAAGTTGATCTAAATAACCTGCTACCTAATAACCTTAAATCATTTGCCCAGGTTTTAAATTTGACCAACCTATAGTTTATCTTAATAAGCCAAATGCCTATTTCTATTGTCATATGGAAGGCCATCTAATTCATGAATGTTCTTTTAGAAGAAGAAAACTTATACCATCCTCTCAGACCCTTCCTTCTGGAAATTAGTCTCCTCCTTATTCTTCTCTTGTCATTGATAATCAAGCTCTCTCCTATCCCAATCCCCCTTCTAATGTTTTAGGTGACCCCGCTCCTTCTTATAAAAAATGCAGGAGCATCCCTGGTTCATGGCAATCTTGCATCAACCAAAAATATTTTCCATTTTGTTTTGCTTTCTATTTACACTTTTGGCATTTCTTTCTATGTGTACCGAATTTGGCTCACCGGATCCTAGGGAGTTGTATTTTGCTTGAAAACTTGACAATCTACCTTATTCCTAAACCATAGAGAATTTAGATCATTTTTTGGCAAGTTATCGCTACCGGTTTCCATGATAGTTTCTTGTTACTGGTTGACAGTTTCTTATTACCGGTTGCCTGGACCTATTTGCATTTCTGACCTACCAGATCTCTTTCGTAGCTTGTGAAGCCCTGAGCATTGATTCTGATGTTTCTGGGCATGTGGCCGACCTTTTCCCACGATTTTAACTTCATCCTTTGGATTTTCTAGAAGGATTTCTTTGGCGGAGGCCGACCTTGTTGGTTTTGCACGTTAGATCTTGTTCTTTGGGTTTTGATCTTTTTTTGGGCCGATCGGATCCCCTTGGATCGTATAAATCACTATAATTGAGCATTAGAATGCAATCAAAGGTGTAAGTCAGAACATAGAAGGCAGATCTATAGTTTTGAGGTCCTGGTTGTGACCTGTTCATACTTTGAGCATGTTCTAGCAAGTCTATGAGCTAGTTTATGTAACCCAATTGTTACCTGTTGGTTGTAATCAGTTTTCATGTTATGATTCAATCTGTTATGCATTATATCCATCATGTCCTTGTGTTTTCATTGAGTTTACTCTTGCTGACCTGTTCAGACTGATCTCTTCAAGGTTACTTCTTACTGCTGACTGCACCAAGTGGTATCAGAGCAAGTTTTCGTTCTGGTTGCCCTGAGAATTTTTCTATAGGGTGGTGGACTGTGGATCCGACTTGTAGTTGTAGAGGACTAGCGAAAGATGGAACAAAGAGGAACTAGGAATGGTGGAGTGTGTGGGAATGAAGACCCTGTTGTGATGGAAATATTGCGAGGGATAGCAGCTTGGTTGGAAGCCGTGGAAACATCACAAAGAAGAGGTCAACACATTGAATATGTAAGTGAAGATGAAGCAGAAGAAGCCCCGAAAGCAAGTAAACCCATCGACAGTTGATCTAGATGAAAAGAGGTTTTTAAGGGTTTTGAGTAGGGATAATACTAAACCACATTTTACCCCACCAGAATATGATGGAAAGTTGGATTCCGATGAATTGATGGATCAAATCTCGGAGATGGAAAAGTATTTTGATTTTGAGAACACCACAAAGGAAAGGAAGATGAAATATGCTTGTACCCGGTTGAAAGGGCATACATCTCTTTGGTGGGAGCATTTGCAGGTTGATAGACAAAGAAGAGGTAAATAGAAAATCAAGACTAGGGATCAGATGGTTGCTAAGTTGAAGTTAACATTTATACTGGTTGATTATCAAGTGAATATATTCAAGAAGTTGCAGAATTTTAGACAAAAGGAATCTAGTGTGAAGGAATACATCGAAGCATTTTATAAGTTGAATATCAGATCCAAACATGTTGATGATGAAGTTGAACAAGTTGCAAGATATTTGAATGGATTGCGGATGTCTATACAAGATGAACTCAGTTTGCTCAAATTAGAAAGTGTTGAAGGGGCTTACCAATATGCCCTAAAGGATGAAGAGAAGTTAAACAAGAGACATGAGCAGAGGAAGTGAGGTAGAAGTGGAAGGTTTACCAGAGGTAGATTTGAAGGAGGAAAATTGATATACCAGAGGAAGAGGTACTTGTATAGATCAGAACAAGGAAAAGGAAGTAAGAAAAGAAGGTAATTCATACCAGAAAGATGATAGAAATTTCTACTAGAGGAGAGAATCGAATGGCTACCGGAATGAGAATTTTGGAAGACAAGACAAGAAGACATTTAAAGGTACTTGCTTTAAGTGTGGAGGAGAAGGGCATCATGCATTCGAATGTAAGAAGACAAAGAATACCAGAAGAAAAACAGTGATGGAAGAAAACCCCACCGGATCAGCTAACAAACCAGAAGATGGAGAACTGTTGATGATGAGGAGAGTTTTGTGTCATACCAGAGAAGATAAAGAGCCCTTGCAGAGGATAAATTTGTTTAATACCAGATGTAAGGTATTCGGTAAGTGTTGTAAAGTTGTTATTTATAGTGGTAGTTCAGATAATATTGTTTTAGAAGAGATGGTGAATAATTTAAAATTGGAAAGATTGAAACACCCTAAGCCTTATCAAATAGCATGGGTTCAGGATGAACATAAGTTGTTTGTAAGTGAGCAATGTTTGGTGAAATTGAAAATTGGGAATTATCATGATGAAGTCTTGTGTGATATTATGCCTATGGATATTTGTCACCTTTTATTGGGTAGACCTTGGTAGTTTGATAGATAGGCAATACATGCTGGGAGAAAGAACATATACACTATTGTGGCAAATGGGATGAACCAAAACTTGTTACCCTTGGAGGAACCTTTGAAGAGTGAAGTCTGTATGAATGCTAGGATCTATTTGGTGGATGGAAGGAAATTCCCGAATGGAATGAGACATGAGAATGTATGTTTTTCCTTAGTTCCTAAAAAGACTAAGAAATCAGAACCGGAAGAAGAACAACCAGAGGAGGTAAAGGACAAAATATAAAGACATCATTTCAGATAATGTGCTTGATGGATTACCATCAGTAAGAAGTATCAGTCATTGCATGGACTTGATTCTCAGAGCTAGTTTGCCTAACAAAGATGCACACTGGATGACACCGACAGAGCATGAAGAACTAAATAGACAAGTGCAGGAGTTGTTGAAGAAAGGTTTGATCAGAGAAAGTCTGAGCCCTTTTGCAGTACCAACAATGTTGGCACCAAAGAAGAATGGAGAATGGAGGTTGTGTATCGATTCTAGATAAATAAACAAGATCATAGTGAAATACCGATTTCCTTTTCCTAGGATGGATGACATAATGGATTGTTTGAGTGGAGCCAAATACTTTACAAAGATAGACTTGAATACTGGATATCATCATATCAGGATTAGAGAAGGAGATTAGTGGAAGACAACATTCAAGATAAATGAAGGACTGTATGAATGGTTGGTGATGCCTTTTGGGTTAACTAATGCACCAAGTACTTTCATGATTTTGATGAATGAGGTATTTAAGAAATTATTGGGTAAGTTTTTTATTGTTTATTTGGGTGACATTCTAATTTTCAATTAGACAAAAGAGGAGCATTTGTTGCATTTAAGACAAGTTTTGTAGAGATTAGAGAAGAGAAGTTACTGATAAATCTTAAGAAGTGTACTTTAATGAATGAAGAGTTAGTCTATTTGGGATTTGTGATATCTGAGGATGGTTTGAAGATACACCTTGAGAAGGTGAAAGCAATTGTTGAATGACCTACATCAGAAAGCATTGGAGAGGTAAGATCATTTCATGGACTGGCTAGTTTCTACCAGAAGTTTATCAAAAAAGTTAGTTCAGTTTGTAACCCTATTACTGAGACCATGAGGGGAGATAAGAAGGAATTCAAGTGGACCACTAGAGAAAACAAAATTTTTGAGCTATTGAAGCAGAAAGTGACTGAGCAATGTGTGTTAGCTTTACTAGATTTCAACAAAGTATTCCAAGTTGATTGTGGCAAGTGGAACAATAATAGGAGCAGTCTTGAGCCAAGAAGGGAGAGCAATAGCTTATTTTAGTGAGAATTTGAATGATCCTAGGAGGAGATATTCAGTATATGATTAGGAATTCTATGCCATAATTCAAGCCTTGAAGAAGTGGAGACATTACTTGTTGCCTAAGGAGTTTGTGTTGTATATAGATCATCAAGCCTTGCAGTATTTGAACAGTTGGAGTAAGTTGAATCAAAGACATATGAGATGGGTAGATTTTTTGTAGAGTTACACCTTTGTGTTGAAGTATAGAAGTGGGAAATCTAACAAAGTTGCTGATGTATTGAGTAGGACAAGAAATTTGCTGACAAAGATGAGAGTGACAGTATTAGTATTTGAAGAATTGAAGACCTTGTATGATGATGACCTAGATTTTGGAGAACATTGGAAAGCATGTAGAGAATCGGTTATGGAAGATAGGAGTAAGTGGTTGGATTATTTCATTCAAGATGGGATCTTATTCAGAGGAGTTCAATCATGCATACCTAAGAGTTCTATGAGGGAGAATTTGATTAAGGAGATATATAGTGGAGGAATAGTTGGACACTTTGGTGTTGACAAAATAATAGCCTTGGTGAGTGAGCATTACTTTTGGCCCTAGATTCATAAGGATGTTAGGAAATATGTGCAAAGTTGTAGAGTTTGTCAAGTTGCAAAAGGGAGTATTCAGAATGTGGGATTGTATAAACCTTTGACAGTACCAATAAGACCTTGGGAGGATATAAGCATGGATTTCATACTTGGATTTCCTATAACATAGAGAGGGAATGATTATATATTTGTGGTGGTGGATAGATTCTCTAAGATGTCTCATTTCATACCTTGTAGGAAGACATCAGATGCAGTGCATATAGAAGACCTATTTTTCAAGGAAGTAGTGAGATTGCATGGATTACCTAAGAGCATAGTTTCAGACAAAGATACTAAGTTTATTGGCTACTTTTGGAAAATACTTTGGAAGAAGATGAAGACATATTTGGAATTCAGTTCTACTTTTCACCCACAGACAGATGGATAGACAGAGGTAGTAAACCGGAGCTTGGGAAATTTACTGAGATGTTTAGTTGGAGATAAAACCGAAAGTTGGGATTTGATTTTAGCACAAGAAGAGTTTGCCTACAATAATGAATAGTAAACATGAGTACTAGAAGAACACCTTTTGAGATTGTTATCGGAGTACATCCTAGAGGTATATCAGAATTAAGGGATGTCAACAGTGAAGATCAGAGAAGTTTAGAAGAAGAAGACTTTGTAGATCACATGCAAGCCTTGCATATTCAGGTTAAGCAACATTTCAAAGATATGAACAACAAGTATAAGGAGAAAGCAAATGAGAAGATGAGACATAAGGAATTTGAAGTTGGTGATGAAGTGATGGTGTATCTGAGAAAAGAGAGATTCCCAGTTGGAACCTATAACAAGTTGCAAATGAAGAAGTTTGGACCCTATAAGATCTTGAGGAAAAACAGTTCCAGAAATGCATATGAAGTGGATTTACTAGATGACTTGAACATATTACTATATTTAATATTGTAAACCTTCATGAATATGATAAACCAGAATTTAGTGAAGACAATATTGCAGACTTGGAGAAACAGTTACCCTAGAAGGAACTAGATCAGATTGAGGACATTTTGGACAGTAGGATTGGGCGTAGCACCCAGAGCAGTTAGTATAAGGAGTACCTGGTGAAGTGGAAGGGCAGACCAATTGAAGACTCATCTTGGATTTCTTAGGCCAAGGTAGACCGCCTTGGTTTTCCTCTGACCCCAACAAAGTGAGAGATTTAATTTTTCAAAAACCCTGGATGTCTGATGCAGGAGCATCCCCGGTTCATGGCAATCTTGCATCACCCAAAAATATTTTCCATTCTTTTTTATTTTTGTTTGCAGTTTCATCATTTCTTTCCGTGTATACTGAATTTGGCTCATCGGATCTTGTGGAGTTGGATTTTTCTTGAAGACTTGACCATATACCTTATTCCCAAACCGTGGAGCATTTGGATCATTTTCTAGCAAGTTATCGCTATCAGTTTCTATGATAGTTTCCTATTACCAGTTGATAGTTTCTTGTTACTGGTTGCCTGGACCTATTTACATTTTTGACCTACTGGATGTCTTTCGTAGCTTATGGAGCCCTAAGAATTGATTTTGATGTTCTTTGGTGTGTGGCTGACCTTTCCCCATGATTTTCACTTCATCCTTTGGATTTTCCAAAAGGATTTCTTTGGCGGAGTCCGACCTTGTTGGTTTTGCACATTAGGTCTTGTTCTTTGGGTTTTGATTCTTTTTTGGGCTGACTAGATCCCCTTGGATTATATAAATCATTTTAATTGAGCATTATAATGCAATCAAAGGTGGAATACAAAACATAGAAGGCAGATCTATAGTTTTGAGTTGTGACCTATTTGTACTTTGAGCATGTTCTAGCAGGCCCATGAGCCGGTTTATGTAACATGGTTGTTACCGGTTGGTTGTAATTAGTTTTCATGTTATAATTCAATCTATTCTACATTGTCTCCATCATGTCCATGTGTTTCGGTTGTGTTTACTCTTGTTGACCAGTTCGGACTGATCTCTTTGAGGTTAGGATGATGGTGATGGTGACTGGTTAGGATGAGGAAAGAACCCCATAAAGATACACCAATAAAGATACAATCATGTCAGGGGGATGGTGACTGGTTAGGATGAGGAAAGAACCCCAAGTTTCATCTTCTACTCCATTTTCTCACCCTTCACCCCATTTTACCTCTCTCCCATATTTTTCCCTTTCTCCCAAACTTCTCACCCATGATTCCTCTCCTCCCCCTATCACTCTTCTACTCATGAAGCTTCTCCTCCTTGAAACTCTCTTCCCCTCTATCTCTCTTCTTCCCCCTATAATTCCTCTCCCCACCTTATTTTTTCTGAATCCATCCACTCCCATCACCCCTCTCCCTAGCCTCATGTTTGTGATTCCTCTCACTCCCATCATAGATCTAGATCCCCTTCATTTGTCTCCAAAGATCGGCAATGCAAGGATCATTAACTAACTCTTGACAATAGCTTTAGCATGATAGCCCAAGGTGATTATACTTCTTCACCATGAACTATAAACTCCTTTCTTGGAATGTTCGAGGGATTTATCTCCATCAGTGAAAATATAAAGTCAAAGAGTTGGTCATGAAATGGAAACCTGATGTTTTATTTCTTCAAGAAGTCAAACTTAGTAGCATTAGACTTGATACTTCTTTATGCTATGTTTGGAAAGAATCCATACTAAAAGGATATTTCTAAAAGTTATGATTCATTATGGACACAATCACCATCTTCAAAATAGCTCGTTCAATTCTATCCCACATTCTTTCCCCTCTTTCGTCCTTATTCAAGAAGATCCACATGTTCCTCGTCCTTCCACAATTCCTAGATAACAATCGAGGGGACCATTGTCTAGATAATGGAATATATCAACTTCTTTGTCTCCACATACCAACTCTGAAAAAATTAAAGTAAACTTCCAGGAAGTGGCGTACTCCAATTCAATTTTTGTTTTAGTAAATTCCAATAAAGTTGTGCCAAATCATAATTTAGAAGTAAATGATTTAGACCTTCACTTTTAGATTTACAGAAGGCACATTGGAAAGGGCCATTTAAAACCAACTTACTCATTCTTTCCCCCATGATAATGCATCCTTTCAATGCCAACCATACGAAACCACCTACCTTGGGCAAACAATGGTTATTCCAACATAGTCTATATGGCTAATCTTCAACTAAACACTCCTCAAGAAGCTTATACCCAATTTTAATAGAGTAACTTCCATATTTTTATCCACAACATTATAACTCATCGACCGACATTATCTGTCAAAAGTGGAATGTATCTGTGCAAAATATTGTCAAGAATTTCCCTCTGGTGTTGATTAATCTCCAGTCCTTGAGTGTCTTTCCACATCCAAACATCCAACCCATTCACTCTATTTTTCTCCATATAATATTTAAATTTCTAACCTCAACATGCCTCTACTATTTTTCGAATCTCAACCACTCCTTCCCTATTTTTTAAAACTGACTGCCCTTCCCAAGAATCTTTCCAAAAATCCACCTTCTCTCCATTCCCCTATTGCCAAGTAATATGATCTATGATAACTTTCTGGCAAGACAACAAGAAGTTCCAAATCGTTGAACCCTTGGGTGGGTTTTGAATGATGAGTATATGTTCCCTTTCTTGAGAGTCTAGAAACTTATGGGATAAAATCTTGACTCATTTCTAGCTTGGGCTTTTGTACATTTGCCATATCAATTTGGCTCCCATTGCCTCATTAAGAAGGCTTGAATTTGTCAACCCTACACCACTAGCGACTTTGGGCTTACAAATTGTCCCAGTCTATAAGTGAGATTTTATCATGCTCATTCTTCTCATTCTAGAAAAATTTCCACATATGCTAGTTGATAACTTGCTTCTTGAGGAATTTTCAGACACATAATTGAATACATTGGTATGGCTGAGATCTTAATTTTGAGCATGAGTAATACGCTTACAGATGTAAATCACTTTCTCTTGCACCCTTCCAATTTGTTTACACAACTATCCACCAACTTATCCCATAAATTAACTCTACCCACACCACCAAAAATTGGAGTGCCAAGGAACCTTCCAGGTAGAGTTCCAACTTTGACCTCCATAATTCTTATGATCTCTCTTTTCTTGTGTAGAGGAGTATTGAAGAAAAATATTTCTAATTTTAACCAATTTATTTGCAGACCTTAGGCCTCACAAAATAAGTTTAGAGCCTTTTTTATAGTCCTAGACTCTCTTGCCATAGCTTCCCCAAACAAGATAGTATCTTGCAAACTATTGATGAGTAGTTGGATCAAGGTCTACTATAATATTCACCTCTTTACGCTTACCATCCAGTCACAATTTTTGAATATGCTTGCCCAAAGCTTCTGCAAGAATTATAAAGAGAAAAGGGGATAAGGAATCCCCTTGTCTTAGTTCTCTCAAGGATTTAAAGAATCCTTGCAAGCTACCATTCACTGACACTAAGAGCTAGAGACCATTTATATTGTAAGCTTTTATCCATTTCAACCATTTCTTTCCAAACCCAAAACATTCTATAACTTGAACTAAGAAAGATCTATCCTCCATATCATTTATTCCTTCCTAATATCCAATTTGATCAACATCTGGTTCACTTTTAATTTTCTAAAAGTGTGAATGGCTTTATGAGCAATAATTACTCTGTTCACAATTGATCTTCCAGAAACAAAGTCAGTCTATTTATCAAAGATAATATGTTTTAAGACTATCTTCATTCTATACATCATCACTTTAGCAATCACTTTATAGATAGTATTACACAAAGAAATTGGACGAAAATCACTAAAAGACTCCACCCTTTCCACCTTCGGGATAACAGCATTATCAGATTACAATTTAACTTATTTGCCACATAAAGATCTACTCTAGCCTCCTCAGGTACCTACCTAACTTCAAACCAAGTCCCAAAAAATATTAAATAAAGAAAGGTTAGGAAGCCATCTGATCCTAAGGGCTTTATCTCCTTCCATTGAGAAAACCACTTTCTTTACTTCCTCCAAAGTTATGGTTTTGCACAAATCCTCATTTTGTTGGCTCGGGATTAATTTTTTTATATTTGCAAGAAAAACATTTCTTTGTTGTGCATTGATTATGCCATCTCCAAAAAGAAATTTACAAAAATAATGAATTACTTCTTTATTAATGGCTTCCATTGAGTTTAGTTTAGTTATTTTGGACATCTTTAATCTTTGTGATCATGTTCCATGATCTCTTCACCTTTACTGAATTGTGGGAGTATTTTGTGTTTCAATCTCTCACTTTGAGCCAACACTCCCTCAACTTTTGTCTCTAGTAAGTCCCTTCTCAGGCCAAAATTTCATTGTATTTAGCTTTTAGTTCTTTCTCCTTCCAATCAATATCTTTTGTGATTGTAGTGCTCATAATACTCTCCTGAAGATTACTCAACTCTTCTTCTAAAATAACTTTTCTTGCAAAATGTCACCGAAGTTTGTCCTATTCGACTTCTTCAACTTTTCTTTGATGATTTGAAGTTTCTTAAATAATTTGAAGGCATGTCTACTATCCACATTTGGTGCATCATTCCACCATTGTCTAATAAAATCATGTATATGATTGTCTCTCAACCATATTTTTTCAAATTTAAAAGGGTAGCACAAAGGAGAACTATCTAACTGAATTATCATTTCAAAAAGAAAATGATCTGATGCAATTACCGACTTGATTGAGGCTTCAAATTTTAGGGGCTTTTCAACCCACTTCACTCCCCAAGAGAAATATTTCAAGTTTCTTAGAGATGTGTCCTAACCCCCATCTTTTGTTGGTCCATGTAAAGGCACCACTATTAGTTTGATTTCTCAAAAACCATTGATTGTTATGAAATTCTAAAACTCAATTTGTGAGTCTTAAAACCCATCCTTCCAACTTTTTTGTCTACCATCTCTAAGGGAGCATTAAAGTCTCCTCCTACAATCACTATTTCATTCGAAAAATAATACAACACTGTATATTTTTGTTGCCAAACTTCATACTATTCTCTCACCTAAGAGGAGCCATAAATGCTCAAAACATAAAAATCACTATTTAGCCTGAAAGAGTGGACTTTACTCAACTGTCAGGAATCATAATTTAGCACATCCTCCACTAAAACTATAATTGGATTCTAGAGGAGGCCTAGGCCACCAACAACACCATTAGCCTCCATAAAAGTTCCTAACCATGACCTCCAACTTTTCATCGGTACATCAGAGTCCTCTTCCCAAGCTTTGTTTCTTATAACAAGACCATATCTAGTTTTGTTTGATCAAGACCCCAATTCATCAAATATTTCTTGTCAAGGGCATTGTAACCGCTAACATTCCATCTTAGTAGTTTCATTTCTCTTCATGAAGGGACACACCCTTCCCTACTACTAGTTTGCCCTACCATTTTGCACTACCCGCCATTTGTAGTCTAAATTTGCTTGATTTTCTCCCTCTAGATTTCTTCTCTCCTAATCTGAACTTGTTCAACTTTGACTTTGATTGTTCTATTGCCCGTACTTCCATGATACCCTCTTCATCCAATAGCTCCCATTCTTCATCTTCATCTATTGAGGACCATCCTTCTAAATCCTTGCCTGAAACATTGTCCTCATCTAAAATCTTACAAGATTCTCCCACTACCTACTATTTATTTGAAGCCCTAATAACCCTATTATCGGCACCATTCTATTTCAAAAGCCTTTCTCCCATCGCTTCCATAACTTTTTCCACCATTTCTATAGCTCTGCCTACCAAAGAAACCACATCCTCCTTGCAATTGTTTTTTGGATCGATTCAGGACATAGCAACCGCATATACCCCTTCTAGACTTCGGTTTAATTGTAGTCTAGCCTTATCATGAGTTTGAGTTCTCATCACCTGATCTTGACCCAAAGTTTTCTCATACTACCCCTTTTCCTGAATATGTGAGTATAACCCTATAATAGTCATAAGGTTCCTTTCTCCTAGGCTCTGGTGACTTGTCCAAAGCATGTCGATCTGTAGTACCCAATTTTTTTCTATATTTAATTTCTCTTAAAAAATTATAGGTGGGGGATATTGTTTTATTCAATCTAATTGATTCACAAACTTCTATCAATATGAAATATATTTTTTTATAAATTTATTAAATTATTTTATCCTTATGCAACTAACTTTATATAGATTATTTAAATTCATTTAATATAAATTTAATAAATTTACTTTATTAAATTAAATTATTTTAAAAAATTGTTAAATCATTTAACCTTATCAATTTATTTTTAACTTATACATGTTTAATTCCATAATTTCAATTTCAATACATACTTCTAATTAATTTAAACATGTATTTCTTCATACTATTATAATTTACAATTAAAAAATAACAAAAATATCAATTTAATTCATTTACCATTGATACAACTTTTAATTAATTTTATTTCATAATGTAATGTTTCTCAGTTTTATAATTAGATTAATAATAAATTTATTATTAAATTATTTATTCTTGCTCTTTTGTATAGCTTAAATATATGTTCAGGTTTTGTACCTTTAAGTTTATATAATAAATTTCGGTACATGTCTAGGCTTGATTGGTAAATCATTTATTTGCCTCATTCGTGTGGTAAATGAGATTTTTTTAAACATAGAATATCAATTTTGAATTATATGTATAAGGAAATTAGTGTAGAGCGACTTCATTGTCCTTATCCACTAGTAGATCCATTATAATTCCAATTTGGGAGATCTTTTCAATCAAAAACAGGCCCCGATAAGGCCTCAAAATGAGCAGATGTTAAGACACAGAAAGGCAGACAAACCTTAATTCTTGATTCCATAGACACAAAATTACTACAAATAATACTTTATTACTAGAAGTAATCAATAATTTGAACTAAAAAGAGAAGTAAACACATTTCAGTTTATAGATGCAATAAATTAATTAAAATGAAGTTTTTTTAATATAATAAAGTGCTAATAATATTTATAATTTTATTAATTGCTGATTTTAAAATCGAATAATTTTTCTATTTTTTTGGACAAAAGAAAATAATGTCAATGTCACCATGTATATTATCAAAATATATTCTTTTTTAAGTTTTACATAAAAAATTGTCTAATATGATCCTAGAAAATATAGTTCAAATGAAAAATATAAGATTTATCAATAATTTGAAGTAATAATGATAAATTTTACAAATACAAAAGATAACCTATATTCAACATATCAAATAATGAAGAAAACATTATTAATGTATATGGGAATTCCTTATGATAACTCCAAGATCTAAAAAACACACAAAAATAAAAACTATTAAGATAATTTTTTTGAATAAGCTTCAAAAAAATTATAATATTTTTAAATGACTCACCTCAACAAAAAAATATAAAATTTTACAATGTTAAATTGCAAAGCCATGGAAAAAGAAATTTCAAGACGAAATCAACTTGCTTGAAGTATTTTTGTCCCCATTTCTTCTTTAATACAATAAATACAACCACTACTGCAAAACCTACTTCATATGACAGTCCCACTCCAATCCCATACCACATGATTTCCTCTACTCTTCTTCATTAATAGATGTACAAACAAGAGGCCACAGAGCCCTGCAACAAAAATAACACTAAAGTGTCGGGCCATCAAGCAAAAACTTAAACAAAAGCTCCTAATAGCTCCTGATTTTTTTCCACAAAGTTTTTATTGATATCTTCCAGCTCCTCCACGATGCTCCTAGTACTACTCTTCTCTTTAAACCTACTCCTAGTTCTTGTAGATGGACCTGTGGAAGCTTGCACCTCCAGAATACTGCTAATCGGTTGAACTTGATGAATTTTCATTTTCTCATTTATCTTTTTAATGCCTTTTGCACTATTATTCATAGCTTTTTTTCTTATCTCAACTAGATTCCTGAGATTTCCTTTAATATCTACCAAATCATTTTCAAGGGCTTGGAATTCTGGATTCATGCTCAGTTTTAACGACCTTAACATCTTCAGCTAATTTTTCAGTCATTTTAAGGAGCTTATTTGTTTTATTAAGCATTGGAGTCTCAATGAAAGTGTTAATAATTTTACATATTCATTGTTTGATAATCCTGATTTCATTGATTACCCACCAGAAGCACTTCTCTTAACTGGAAGTGGAGCTGGCCAGTAGCATGTCAATATTCACTGAATCACTTTTACTGTTGTTCGAGTCCACCTAGTCCATATTTATGGGAATATCCAACTTTATCTCCTTATCCCCTTTGTCATTTGGATCCACATATTTCCCCACCTTTTGCCTTTTAGAGCTAACATTACCTGAATCCTTGGGAGGAGGGTTAATGTTCTTTCTGGTTGCCTTTACATGGTAGGGTTTACACTTCCTACTACTGTTAGTGTCGAGAGTGACCTTAGCAAGGGGACCCTCTTCCTCGGAGGGCCTATACTTTGGATCTTCTTCCAACCCTTGAAGGTCCAACCAATCCATAGTGAACCCTTCACCCTAAATTTTGGTATCAGACACAACATGCACATCATGAGCAGTCTAGGATTTGGAGTCACTATCATATTTGAGGGTCAACAAGAGATTGACTTTATATTTTTTAGCATATTCCATTATAAGAAGGATCAACCCCTCATGTAAAACATGGCTTTCATAATTCTTTTCATGGTTGGATAGACTATGATCCAGAGATGATAACAAGTAAAATGACACATACATTTTTCTATCATGTCTTAAATGGTTTAAAATAGTGAAATTATAGGAAAACTACTAACATAACGATCATCGAGAGTAATGTACCTCATAACCACCTCTGCAACATCAACCCATAGTCTCAACAAGTATTTTTTGTTGTAGTCCCCGTCCACCATCTTTCTAACCTTGTCTCTCTCATTATGCTTGTCAAAGAAAATGGAAAGGGCTTCCTCCATCACCTTGCATTCTTTGTAGAATTTCTTCCCCTCCATTTGTAAACTAGTAATACCCACAATTATCTCCTCATCAATTATGAGCTCAACACCATAGGCAATGCGGATGCCATTATTCCAGCCATTAGCAAACCCTTTCGTCACTCTGGAATCATGACCATGTAGTGTTTTTATCTATGGGTTGAGGCCGCCATCCATAATATTAGTCCACATATCCTTGCTTTGCTCCCTCTTATGGCATGCAATCAGCTTAATCCTATTTTTATCTCCCCCCATTTTCGAATTGCTCCTACCAATTCTAAGGCTCATCTTCACATAAACATAGCAAAACTAGAAGACAAAAAAGCAAGAATCCAAGAACAATTTGGAAGCCCTAGTATTATGTCTACTCAAATTATTACAAGAAGTGGTTATACGCATGTGATGGGATTGTATCATTAATATTCATCCTTTGAGAATCCATAAAACCTATAGCATCCTTTCATGCCAGTTGACACAAGTGTATCGAGAAAGTTTCCCCTTCCCTCCACCGTTTGATTTTTCTCATAACCCACACCCAAATTCACCACGTAGTTTGCAAGTTGGTTTCCTTCCCAATATACATGTGTGATTCAGACTTCATCCAACTTGGAAATCATATCGAGTCATTCCTAGATTAAGTGCATGATTGTCCAGCTGGGCTTCGTATGATTAAGCAGACAATAATAATATTTAGGGAGTCACTTTCAAGACAAACCTTTTTATAAACTCCCTAAATAGCAAGTTGAATCCCAAGGTGAGCTGCAAACAAATGATAGTTCATGTAAATAAATAAAAATTGATATAGTAAAAGTGCAGGAAGAAATCACCATAGTATAAGTAAAGAAAAAGATAAATGGGGCAAATGGGGTTAATTGTAGGGAAATGTGAGGCTAAAAGTGGGTGAGGGATCTTAATAGGTTATCTATTTTCATTAAACCAATGAAACTAAAATTAAACAAGAAATTCAAGATGCCTATTCACAAAATTTGAAGGTGTGATAATAACAAGAATTGTAATGTTGAAAAAATAATTTTACCATTATTTGGTCTAGCAAATTTTGTAGATCAATGAATGAAACTATCCTCCTTTGGTTATTAAGATGACTTTGTTATGAGAATAATGTCACACACTTTGGCCTAAGTGGGATGATCAAAATAAACAACACATCTTAATTTGTATCGATATAGTGAAGATATTATCAATAATTTAAGGATAGTAAAATAATAAATTTTGCATCATTTCATAGTTGTACTTAACATTTTATAGTTTTAAATATTTTTTAGATTTTTCTATCATTTATTATTTTATTTTATTTTATTTTTATTTTTTTGATTATGTGATATTATTCTATTTTATATAACTTTCACTACAAACAAACATTTTTCATGATATATTAGTATTACATCATTAACTCCAATATCTAGTGTATGGATCTGTAACGTCCTAAGATTGCACCTCTTGTAATTTTTGACTGCATTTGGGTCTTCGCCTTAGTGTTTTCACCCCTTGGGTTGATTGGAGACCTGAATATGCTCATGCAAATCAAAAATACATTGTAATTTAACATAGAACTCTACCTACACCTTGATCCTACACCAAAATTGGGCAGGAGCAGGGTGTGGCGCCCTGGGATCCCCTATTTGGGACCTATCTTGGGGTCCCTCCCTTTGGCTCATTTCAAATTGGAGTGGGAAAATCCCCCCTATGTTGGCCCAAGTCAAAAAATCAGTCAACTAAATCCCACTGACATGTATATAAGAGGTATTTCCCCTCTCATTTGATCATCATGAAATTCAATCAAGCATCCGGGCATTGAAGAGATCAATCATTCAAGCATTCAAGAGAAATTGAGCATTTTCAGTTCCCCTTCAATCGTTCTACCAGCAATAGAGACAAGATTTCAAGCATTGAAGAGGAGATCAACATTCTACTTCATGAAAGCCCAATTCTATGTGGAAGCAAGCAAAACTTCACAAGGATGTATAAGCATTTCATTTTCAGTCAATTCAACATCCCTTGAAAGAGGAGGATTTCTACTTTTAGTCATTTCATTTACATTATTTAAACCACTTGGTTAATTCTAAAACCAGGGTTTGATATGAAGACAAACCCCTATTCCCAACACATTCCCCTTTCTTTCTTTGTGTAGGAAATAGGTATGCAGTTGTACTTCTAGAATTAAGCTTTATTGACAAAGACAGAAAAACTTGTTTCGACGCATGAAAAGTTCAGAGGACCGATAGGAGGGCACCCTTGTCTTGACACATGTTCTCTACAACTTTTGTTGGATTTCGCAGAGCAGCTCCGAATCATCTCAAACTTCTCAGATCTAGGTGCACGACTGCACCCCAAATATGTATCTCTTTTTTTCTCATGCTTTGTCTTCATTTCTAGCATTTAGTCTTAATTCAACTTGACAACTTACAAAACAGGGTCAATTGCATTTCAATCACAACCAATATATCTAGTATTCAATCCTTGCATCATTTCGGATTGGATCTAGTAGATTCATCGCCTCTTTTAAATGTAAAGTCTCCCCAAGTGAAAATTGAACCTTAGTAAAGTTCCCATCTTTCTCCCAAGTGGCAAATTTGGCTAAGGTTCCCAATTTTTCACTTTACAGGATCATATTTTAAAGTAAATTTATATGTTAAATATTTTAATTATTATTTATTTTTAAATTAGTATAAACTAAAAATAGACATATTATTTTGTAACATATGTCTCTTAATATGCCAAAATTATTATTTTTATTGAAAAGGGACATATATGTAAGTGCAATACATTTTTTGAGTTTTTTACACTATATTTAATATTTTTTCAAGTGTCTTGAATATAGTTTATTCCTTTTTTTTTGTAATGGAACTATGTATTATTTATAAAATTAAAAAATATAATATTAACAAAAAAGTATATGCATTATAGTGTTTGGACACCTAAAGCTAAGGGATACTTACTCTTACATAATTTAGTATGTCCTAATGACTTCATTTGTCCCCCAAAAGGTAAGATGAAGCATCTTTTAGTTTGATTTCAATAGTTTTATTAAAGATTCTATTAGGATTTTAATTTAAGCTTTGAGAGTTCTATCCAAGGTGGCTTGATCTAGCCCCGTTTAATCAAACCCCCTTAGATGGAACTCATCTAGGATCATATCATTTAAGTATTCCAAACAATATACAAATTTAGGAAAAAGTTAGGATGTTCTTCAAGTAGGGAACCTTATTGTGGGATCATCCTATTTGTAGCATCTAAAACCTAGAATCTAAAACCATTATTTTTAATGAGTTGATCAATAATTGAAAACCAACTTGGAACCTATTATGGTAAATATATTTTCCTACTATACAAGGTGTTTTTCCAATCTTTGGAGTACATGAATCCTTAAAAAAATTTAGATAAAGTAAAAATAGTGCTTAATCATTTATACGTACATCTTCTAGATCAATAGTATAATAAATAGGTCTTGGAACTAGGTGATTTGATTCAATTTACAATAGAAGGAAAAATATATCCATCTTCCAATAATAGAGTGAGGTTGAGATGATTAGTGCATTCATCATAAAAAGGTATAAAATACTCTATATTGTGAATGTATGACTTGTTGCCAAGTTCTATATTGGCATCTATGAGTGTGGAAAAATATCATATTGCTATATCATAACTAAATATGAATGGAATACAATATCTATATAAGGAAAAAAAAACAATGAAGAAATCTTTAGAATCTCATTTATGAACTTGTAAGAAACAAGTGATGTTAAAAATGAAGGTAAACAACTAGAGAAAAGAAATTCAGTTTCAATTTATATGACTATTGATCCAATGTATAACTAAATATAGATAATGTAGAATCAAATTAAAAAATAAAAAAGGAAAGAAATAAAGGGATAGAAGAAAAAATACATAACATTGTGTGGAGCACAAAAATGGAATCGGGTAACTAAGATCCAATCCCACTCTCGTGTACACACAATGGAATACGAAAGAGCCTAGGGAGATAGTTCACTTTGGCTGCTTCTTGTGAGGAAGAGAGAGCCATGAAATATCTCTTAGGGTTCCTATTCCTTTTCTGTAAATGAGGAGTAGATTTGGAAAATGTAATGCGACAATCGATTAAACTAGGAGATGAGAAAACAAGAACACTTAAATTGAAAATGCCGATTTTGCGCAAACTAAAACTGAAGGATAGAAAGTAGAGTTGGAAAATGGATTCAGAGGTACACCTGTTACTAAACCTAATTCAAAATTAGCAGATCCTAGGGTGTTGGGTGCCCCTGTCCCTATGCTAACAAAAAGTTGAGCTTTTGGATTTGAGGTCTTGAGACTCTGTACTGTCAAACTGTTGAAAATGCTAAAACATAGGGAGGACCAGGGTGCCACGCCCTAGTCCTAAACCATGACACCATGCCCTAGTCCCTAATGACTGAGGTCAAATTCTACAATTTGATTTGTACCTATGTCCTCTATCATTTTTGAAGACTGTGCATCGTCTAAATTCTTGTACCTGCAACTTGAAAAGGGGGGTCTAGGTGGCTATATAGGGTTTTGACTTAGTCAAACCCCTTTCTTTGGTGATTTACACCTTCACAAATAATTGATAATGTATTGAAAATGTGTATGCAAGATCCTAAATGAACAAGAAATTAAATCTAGAGTTCTACGCTATGCTTTGGAGTGTAAACTCTAAATGAATGTAAATGCAAATGTAAATGCTTCAAATCAATAGTGCACTAATGGATCTAAAGCATGATTGTAATATGTAAATAAATTATATGAAGCTCATACAAAGACATTAAAATAACATGAAACCATACCAAACCCTAAGGGAGAGGTACAAGCCAATCATTAGTCTGTGATCTCCTATTATTCTACAATGTCTTCAAAACTCCTAAGGGATGTTGAAAATGCTTGATGTAGTCTTGGTGAATGCTTTATTTATTGTCGTAGACTACATATAACCTGCACTGTCACTTCACAAGAGGCTTCTTCAATCGCTAGATCTTAGATCCTTCAAATGAGGAAATGAAGGCTTTATGTAGGAGACCCTAACTTTGTTTTGAGTCTTAGGCCAACCTAGAAATAATATTTCTTGCCAAACTCTTGGATTTTAAATTTTAAAATACCACCAAAACATGCTCCTAAAATTCAAGGAGAAAAATTATGGACCATGTTGTTAACAACATGGTCCAAACACACGATTCGACCAACTTTTTGCCAAATTTTTGGGGAAGCCAGGAATTATGATTTTAAAGCAAATTCTAGGAGTATGTGGGAATTTGAGATACCTAGATATGTGAAATCGAGCCTTGATAGTCAAGATAAGACATAATTAGGGTATTTCATATAGTGATCAATTGGAAATGAAACAAAAAGGGGCACACTTAGGATAAAGGGCCCAATTTTATGATGTTTAGAAGGACGAAAGAAGACTTTAGATTTAATTAAGTTAATTTATTAAATGCTCTAAGGTAATTTTGTTTGCAAGACAAGTTTATTGTTTTCCAAATCCGAGAACACTTGTTTGAAGACAGGTATAGCTGACTGAA
Organism: Cryptomeria japonica; assembly: GCF_030272615.1. NCBI lineage: Eukaryota > Viridiplantae > Streptophyta > Pinopsida > Cupressales > Cupressaceae > Cryptomeria > Cryptomeria japonica. The sequence goes on along the minus strand of NC_081412.1, from coordinate 600,976,682 downwards.
CTGTGTTCTGACCAACTCTAAGAATTCAGAGATATACAAGGTAGGTCTTGAAATAGCCCAAATACTAACTCAATACTGGTCTAGAATGATGATACACATAAAAGAACAGAAGACAATCTTAGGCTAGAAAGTGGACACCATTCAATGAGGCCTCTACAAAAAAATACCAAAACAAGACGAACAGATAGATAGTTTGGTAGCACTAGCTTCACTTCACAACACACACTTTTTGGGCATGCCAGTGTCTCTTACCTCAAAGATCTGAAGATCTTATCACCAAGGGATTTTTGTCTCATAATGCAAGGTACATGAGAGGTATCTATGGGGTACGATCTGCACTCCTGGAATCACTAAATGTGGGATTTGGGCTACTAAGTTGGTTCTTATTGTAAGTTTTGAGGGGTCCCAATCCAATGATGGATTCTTAAAGCAAGCCACTTAAGACTTTAGTTGAGCTTATCGATGCAGGAAATGCCCCCACATACATTGAATTCACTCAACACTCTAGCCACCTAACAAGTATATTTATATAGTGGCTTGAAAAACCTACTCGAGAGTACACTGGGAGAGATGATATACCCAATGCATCCCAATTCAAAGTACCTTTGTGGGGTTGATGAAATCCCCAGTCAAATATACCCCTCACTACTGAAATGAAAAAGTGGGTGTCGTTATCATCTTTCCCTTTCTCCCAAGATCCTGAAGGTGGGTAGAAAGGTAGTTAATGCGACAGTAGGTCCACCCCAAACACAATAAAAAAGTTATTTCCTTTAAAAAAAAAGAAAACTATGAGTTATTCTATTCATAAGCTTGATTCATGTTCATTTTAAAAACCCAAACTTAGGTGTGAGATATGCATGTGCATGTGCATGTCAATTTTAGAACACCAATCTGAAGTGTAAAAGCATACATGTCAATTTTAACCAGATTTATTTTAAGCCCATAATTGAAGTGTGATAACATGCATGTCCATTTTAACCAGGTTTATTTTAAGCCCAAAATTGAAGTGTGATAACATGAGTGTTTATGATTCAGCAATGATCCGATCTTCTCTGTAAATTTGCCACATGTTACAGACAGATAATCAGTAACCCTAGAAAATCCACAGAAAACAAAAAAATTAACTATGAAATATACAAATGCTTAATGATACCTAAGAAAATGCATAATTATGTACGACCGATTGCGTGAAACTGATAGTGTCCATGCATAATTCTGACAAAGTGAATGTGCGATACTGACAAAGCGATTGTGTGAAAGTAACTAGCATAAATCAGAGACAAACCAAACAAAACAAATAAATAAATAAAAAGTCTAACTCATATCCAAAACCTACAAAATAGATTGTGATGCCCTAGAAAGATCTCTCATCATCCATTCTATATTAAGGAAAACATATTTTACTCTATATGAGAGAACTAGGTTGTTGTATCTATCAATGGCTGGTTGGTCCTCTAGATCTTGTATCTTCTTTTCCGCCTTTAGGATTTGCTGATAACATCTAGCTTGCCTCCTTTGTTTCTTTGTCCTCTTGGAACTTAAAATCCAAAATTGTACCTTACGTTCCATAAGATGTGATAATTAAAGCATGCAATAAGGGTAAATAATATTTAGATTTAACGAATTTAATACAAAACCAAGACAAAATAGAGCACAGATAATGAGGAAAATAAGATAAACATAATGCATAAACCATCTGACGAATGCATAATAGGATTTGATTGATTGCGTAGCAAGATCTAGACGAGCGTGATGGGTTTCACACAAATGTGTGACCCAGAGTTATCGATTGCATGATCATGTCTATGGGATTGCGTGATTCTATAAACGTGATTGTGTGATTGTTGAATCCGCTTTGCAATCCATACAAAACCTGCAAAAAAAATAAAAATTTTGTACTTGCAAAAATCACACAGAAAATAGAGAAGGTTAATTAGATATTGTTTCACGTCGGGTTCACCAAAATATCATATGTTAAAATTCATCATGCATTCAACTAGGAATCAAAGGGAAATCACGAATCCCTATCTTAATCAATGAATCGTGTACAAAACCAATGAAATAATAAAATCTAACAATAGGAATGTAAATATTCAATAAAATCTCCCTATCCCATGATTGCATATTGCTTCCATTGTTCTTCTTATCTTTGTGGTATTGTGGCTCTCAAATATCGCATTGGCAACCTGCAATTGACACAAAGATTCGAAGTTCGTGATTGTTGAAAATGGAGATCAAATGCTCAATTTATAGATTATTGGAGAGGATTGATTGAATGTTGGAATAGATTGATCAAGGGGTGGAACTATGGTGAACTCATATGTTGATTGATAGTTGAACTACTAATTTGGAGGTGGAACAAAATATATTGAATAGATAAATGAGTTAACTAATTGAGAAAAAATTTGATTGAAAGATGAAAAGGGGTGATTGGAGGAAAATTGATTGATGACAAAGAAAACTTTATATAGAAAAAGCTAACTAGAAGATAGAAATAGAATGATTGGAGAGAATTAAAGAAACTGAAATAGTTAACTAATCGAAAGCTTTTTGAGAGCTTTATTTGGAAAAAAGCTAACTAAAAGATAGAAAAAGGAATTGAAAAGATAATTGAATTAATTAATTAATTGAAAAGATCAATTAATTTAGCATGTGCTTGCACTTTGACTTTGATTTTCAATTTAATCTTTGCATGAGATTTAATTCAAATATTGAATTTATTTTAAATTCAATTTTTTATTTGAATATATTTAGAACTTGACTTTGATTTTCAATTTAATCTTTGCATGAGATTTAATTCAAATATTGAATTTATTTTAAATTCAATTTTTTGTTTGAATATATTTAGAACTTGACTTTGATTTTCAATTTGGTTTTTGAAATCATGCACTTGTATTTGAAATTAGGAGAAATTAGAAAATATATGAATTTGATTTTGAAATTAGAAGAATTAATTAACAGAAATTAGAATTTGAGGAGTTGGAATTTGAATTAAAAGAATTAATTAGTTAATTAAATAATTTAAAGAAACTATTTAATTATTTAGAAACTGAATTTAATTAAATAATAAATATTATTTAAATTATGGGATTAAAATCATAATTAATTCAATAATAAAGATTTAATTAACATTTAGAAAAGGGTTAATGATTAATTGGATAGAGATAGAAATTGAAAAATAATTTATTTAAATAATAAAGATTATTTAAATTGAGTGATTAAAAATAATAATTAATTAAATAATAAACATTTAATTAATATTAGAAAATGGTTTAAATGATTAAACGATGATAGAATTCAAATTGGAATAATTGTTAAGATGAGAAAATATGAATTTAGAAGAATAAGATTAATTAGTTTAATTAAATAATTAAAGAACTATTTATCTAATTAGACGAATAATTAGTACATGATTAATGAGACATTTTTAGGTGTCTACACCTCCAATAAATCATTAAATCATAAACCCTAATTATGTCTTATTTCAACTTTTAAACCCTGATGTTGCATATCAAAATATCTCGAAATTAGTTGCAAATTTGGGATTCACTCTAATATCATCATATTTAATAGCCCTGAAAATTTGGTGAAAAGTTGGTTGGACCAAGTGCAAAGTGCACCTAGACCCCCACATTTTTTATGAAATTTAGGGAGCATAAGTAATGCTTAACCCCAAGAAATTGGTGGTAAATTCAAATCCTAGGTCAGCCTAAAGACAAAATGAAGATATAGGGTTTCATACATAAGAGCTCTCTTTCTTCATTTGAAGGCATCTATCTACGAAAAAGGAGTTTTTGGGCAAAACGAGCTAGCAATCACAAGGAGCCTTTTATATAGTGAAAGAGAAGCTTATGTGGAGTCTTCAACAACATTCATCAAGCATTCATCAAGTATTCATCAAGTATTTGAATAATCAATTAGGAGCCTTGAAGACATTGAAGAATAATAGGATTTCAAGTGGCTTATATCTCTCCCTTGGGGATTGCTATGGTTTCATGTCATTTTCATGTCTTTGTATGAGCTTCTTTACACTCATTTTCATATTTACATTCATGCTTTAGATCATTTAGTACATTTGATTTAGGGCATTCTCATTTATATTTATATTTACATTTACAAGCATTTATAGTTTACTCTCCAAAGCATAGGGTAGCTTTAGTTTCTTATCTTTCTCATTTAGGATCTTGCATAGACATAAGGTTCTAGCACACACATTTTCAATACTTTATCAACTATTTGTTGATGTGGAAATCACCAAAATAGAGGTTTGACTAAGGCAAAACCCTATATAGCCACCCAAACTCTCTCTTTTTAGTTGCAGGTGCAGGTACATGTACCCAAGAGACTTTCAGGATCAACATAAGACATAGGGATAGTTGAAAGCCTTAGATCTACCCTAAAACCATCACCGACAGGGGCATGGCGCCTTGATCCTACCCACGATAGGAGTGTGGTGCCTTGATCCTACCCAAGATAGGAGCGTGGTGCCTTGGTCTTGCCCACGATAGGGGCATGGTGCCCTAGTTCTTCCCAGGATAGGGGCGTGGCACCGTGATCCTATCTAGGACAAGGGCGCGGTGCCCTGATCCTATCTAGGAAAGGGGTGTGACACCCTAGTTCCCCAACTTTCAGGTGATTTTCAATAGGGTGGTGTTTCAAAACCTCTAGATTGCAACCTTTAAATTGCAACTTCTTGTCAACAAAAATAGGACCGGAGCGTAGCACTCCTATCCAAGTCAGTTTGGCTCATTTTTCAACACCAGGTACACATCCAAATTCTTCCCCCTTCTCTTCATTCAATATCTCAATTTTAGATCTGTAATTTTCTGCAATTTCAATTCATATATGCTTCATTGTTCATCTACTAGTATAGCTGATCAATCTTTCACATCTTATCTTCATATAAAATAAGAGGAATAGAAACCCTAAGAGATAATCCTTGGATCTCTCTTTCTCACAAGAATTAGCCACAGTGAGCTATCTCCCTAGGCTCTTTCGTATTCCCAATATGTTGTTCAAAAAGTGGAATTAGGTCCTAGTCACTTGGTCTGGCTTTTTCTCCTCCACACCTCTATCTTACTCTTTTATATCTCTAGAAATGTCCCTTTCTTTATCAATATATCTCCCTCCCTCTTCCTGGACCTCTATATGTCTATCTCTTTGTGTGTCTATCTCTATCTCTCTAGATATTTATTCTTCCATCTCTTCCTCTATTTTTGTCTTGTTATCTCTCCATTTCTCTTCCTATATATATCTCTATCTATATATCACTTCCTATCTCTATCCTTATCTTTCTATCTTTTTCTCTCTCTTCATATATTTATATCTTCCATGTCTATTTATCCTCCCCTCCGCCCCTCCTCTCTCTCTCTCTCATTATAGTTGTCTCCTCTTACCCTATTGGAATCATAACATGAACTTGTTGGTAATGGAGTGTAATTATCTTCTTGATACATAGGTTTTGTTACAATGCTTGTAAGTGGATACATAGTTGATTTGAAGCTATCACTTCTCCATTAAGAACTTTTTAATTAAAAAAATCATTTTCTATATGGCCTACCAATTCACGTCATGTACTACATAAATGTATGCAACAAATAGACCATAAATTTTTTGGTGTGACTATGTAATAATTGTGTTCTAATACATTGATAGTTAGTAGTTTCTGCAATCATTAACCATTGTACAACATATGCATATATGTGTACCTACATGGAATAATATCATCCAAGTTTTTAAGGTCTCCTTTCACATATGGTATCAGAATGTGTAAAATCTCTAGGCGTGTGGTAGTTGTGTAATGAAAAGTGGTATCCACAAGAGGCATTGTTAGAGAAACCAATGAGAAGATTCTAATGGCATGGAATGAGCCGTGTAGAGTATTTTTGAAGAGATAATTCAATAGGAACTAGCGATTTCTTGTTGGTTTTGACATTACCTTCAGCCTTGTTACCAAGCTATCTCTTAGACTCACTAAGGAGGATGCCAAAAAAATATCTACTTTCATGCAACGTTATGAAAATGTTGAAGAATAATAACTAGGTGGATTTCAATAGGTTTTGTGTGGCTGGTTTGATAGTTGTGTTTTCTATTCTGAGGGAGGTGGAAGTGAAAAAAGAGATATGATTCAAGTCCAAATGCTAAACTAGAGTCTTGTGATCCTATTTCAAGAAACATGTAAGTCTAATGTTTTCTTAGTACCTCAAGAAGTGATTCTACTTATGGTACCATTGTAGGATAGAGAGCATTTGTATCTTGTTATTTATGAAGTTGCACGTGAAAAAATATTGAAGTAAAAGGAAAAAGTTGACATTTATTTGTTAGAATGGAAATTCAATTAGACAAGTAAACTAGATTTAATTTTCACGCTTGGAGAATGAAAATTCAAATGCAAGTGTTGAATAAGAACCAGCTATAAATGCAACCAAGCTATTAGATTGGAATAACATAAATGATAAAGAGAAGACAATTATTGGTATTTCTCTTTTGAACACTAAATTGCATCATATAGATTCAAATAAATCTTCAAATGAAATCTAGGATAATTTGAATAAATTGTTTGGAGCCAAAGTAGTCAATGCAAAATTCTCTCTAAAACTCTAGTTGTTTAGGATCAAGATGGAAGATGGGATCACAATGTCAAACCATATAAGTAATTTGAGATCTCTTATTAGACAACTTGTAGAGGTTAAGTCTCCTATAGATGATGATGATGACGATGATGATTAAAAGGCCATATTGTTAAACAACTAGCCTTCAAAATATAACAATGTTGTTTTCACACTTAGTCGAATACCTTCACGAACTCTAGAAGGTATGATTTCAGCTCTCGCGGTAGAAGATAATAGAACAAAAGAAGAATTAGAAGATGAACCCCAAGAGAAAGTACTATATTCAAGAAGCAACTACAAAATATTAGATTCTCAAGAAAAATAACTTTATTTAAGAAGTCATTATAGAATATCAAAGAGAATTAAGTATTTTTTTCGTAAGAAAAAGGGTCATATAGCTTGGGATTATAAAAATCAGGCTAGTGATGTGCTTAAAGGAAAAATAAAAGAATAATCTAATGAAGATTCCATAGATGATGAATGTATTATTAGTGACTCTTCTCCTGGTGTCAATTGTGCATTAACTGGTATCAATGGTGCATTAGTACTATAAAAATTTAAAATCTTGGAGCCCGGTGGCACTGGAGGATAGAGGATTTTCATCATCTCAAGTTAGCTTCTCACTTTAAGATGGTGTTCTGCCTGAGAAGCCATTTTGGCATTTTTGGCTTCCTTTTTTTCTTTCTTTATTGATGCTAATAGATTTGAAGAATATATGTGTTGTGAAGGTTATATTTTGGAGACAAGTTTGAGATTTGGTGTTGAGCACAATATGAATGGTTGTTGAGTGAACTTTGGGGTATATGATCAAGAATTATATCCTTTCACCATCATTAGACTATGATAGAGATATTTTGTGTCTCTTAGTGATAATTGTTGAATAATTCAAGACTCTGTGATTCGAGAGTTCAGGACTAAGAGCTTAGGAACACAACTCAAAGCTACATATTTCTGAGGGTAAAGAGACACCTTGATGGAGCCAGGTTCTTGGTTCATGATTTGTTTCTTCAAGAGAAGATCTTTTAAAATGTGCATTCATATAATGTAATCAACAAGTTTTGTTGTGTAAGCCTTAAGGGGGGATCCCTAGCGCAAGTTTTAGGATCAATATAATAAGGGGGGAACATTGCCATAACTGTGTAATAATTTTGTTCTATTACATTGATAGTTAGTGGTTACTACAACCACTAACCACCATTAACCACTTTGCAACTTATACATATATGTGTACCTACATGGAATAATATCATCCAATTTTTTCCTCAAAATTTCCCATTTTCACCTTCCACACCACTTCAACATACCCATTGCTCACCAAGGTGCAATTGCTACTTTATGCTTATTTTAACTTCTGTTTTCTTATTTAAAAATTAATTTTACATAATTTATAAGAGATTGAAATAATTTGAAAATAGGTTAGTATGACATAAGATATATGGTTTTCTTGTGACAAGAAAATTGAAAGGACAACATAATTATGTTAAGCAATGTTTGAAACTTCATTCTAGAATGGTAAAATTGGGCTTGGTGTTTCTTTTGCGGGCTTGCATGACTTAGATCTGTAATTGCTCTATATCGATGGGCTAGTGATTATTTTTGGCACTCTTTTATTTTTATGAACAATTAGGGCTTGTGTTGCTATATTTGGGACATTAATCCCATATGCACCCCACAACATGTTTTTTTTGTCTCTTCATACTTCTTTGTAAGAACTTTCTACAAGGCTTTCTTGTGTGTGCACTAGTGGAGACTTTATTATTGGCTTCAACTTGGACTTTGTGGCCAATTTGACATTGGTTCATTTTGGGACTTGTTATTTTTTGGAGCTTTGGGGACACAAATTCTTTCTTGGAGCTCAAGGTGGCACATATAAAAGTCACAATATCATCATTTCCTCTCTCTCAAGTCCCACCATCTATTAGCTGCAATCAAGTTTTTTAACTCCTCTTTAGCTTTATTGGATTTTTTGGAAGCTCTACCATTCTTCTGATGGTTATATCTCTATACTTATTTTTTGGAAGAATCATAATGGTCAACATGAGTTTTTCTTTCATCTTGGAGAGGGGAACTACAAGAAATGTAGTGATTTTGTGATTGCTTATCTTAGTGAGCTTCAATTATTGCCATATTTATGTAATTTGGTTTCTCTTCCTGACACCCCTCACCAAAATCTTATTTGGAAATACAATATGGCTCAAGTCTTTAGAGTTAATTTTATGCATTTAGATGAAAACACTTTGAACTCACTTGTTCCTTTTAAGTGTTGTCATACCTTTTGGACTCACATTCGGGATTTATATGGTGATCTTGATTCTCAACCATGCTCGGATGATCTTATTTTTTATAATAATGCACCTCTTCATTCTTTAGAGAAGATAACTCATGTTTCTGATCCTTTGGAGGATTCTTACACTTTAGTTATAGTTTTTTTAGACATTCCTGATTCTTCATTAGAGGTAGTTGATGAGCCTTCACTTGAGAGTTTCATTAATCATGATCAACGGGAGTGTGATAGTCTTTTAGACCTGGTTAAAAGACACATAATCAATGATTTATTGCACAAAGTATCTATTTGTCTTCTTGATTGTGATCCCCACTTGATAGACATTGGTTCATTGTTTGTGGAGTATCACATTTTAGATTTGGAGGACATGTTTGAAGGGTTTTCCCTTCTCTTTGATGATAGTCATTTCGTTCTTGTTGTCATATCATACTTGTCTTTAGATCTTGCTCCATATCAGTTTCCACATAGTTCCAATTCATCACCTTTTTGTTTGTTTGTTTAGAGTGTGGCATCATCATCTTTCATTGACAAGGAGACGCATGAGTAGTTTTCAGAGGCATCATCATACATTTAGATTCTGCTTCATACCAATTCTTATCCAGAATGGGAAGCATACCTACATCTATGCATGCTTTTGTTTCTTCCTAAGGGAAGAGAAGTTGTTTGTAAGTATTGGATCTTGTTTTATCCTCAAACACTTACCATTATTGTAGGAGATTATTTATTATGAGCGAGCAATATTGGCTCTCTCTTTCCCTCCTATGGGGGGTTATTGATTGTATTTTTATGCTCTTGGGTGATATTCGTGTTGAGACCTCCATTCATCATTCATCCTTTCACCTATCTTATTTTTGTATTATGTCTTTTTTGGAGAGGAGTCTTGTTCCATGAGATTTTCTCCTCTTCTTTGGTTGTGAATATTTGTATTTGCATTGTACATCAGTGCCTAACATGGCCTTCATTGTCAAGATCCAACATCATATCATATTGCATTCTCATGTTAGTATTGCATCATATTTTTTTCTCCCTAAGTTGCACTTAAAGGGGGGTGTTGGAGTAAATATTATTTATTTAATCTTTCCTAAGTTCCACTTAAGTATATATTATTTATTAAAGCTATGATATTTCCACAATCCATTTTGTATTCTAATGTATTTTTTTGGATTCGATTGTGTGTATTTTTTTCCATCAACATTTCGAATCACACTCTGTGATTCATCATTAGGATGAAAAGAATTACAAAGACATGAAAGATGTTGAGTTGCATATTTGAGACAAAATATAAAGAGGAGTGGGGTGGGGGTGGGCATGAGGAACAAGGAGAAAGGAAAAGAAAAAAGACCACCTAAAGGATGGGTTTTTTGGTTACCCATCCTTTAGGTGGTCTTTTTTATTTTCCTTTCTCCTTGTTCCTCGTGCCCTCCCCCACGCCACTCCTCTTTATATTTTCTCTCAAATCTACAACTCAACATCTTTCATGTCTTTGGAATTATTTTCATCTTGATGATAAATCATGGAGTGTCATTCAAAACGTTGATGGAAAAAAATACACACAATCAAATCCAGAAAAATACATTAGAATATATATTATTTGTCATTTTATATTTCCTAAGTAGCTGAGTTTACTTACTCCTGACTAACCTTGCATCTAGTTGGGTCATATGGCATTTCTTGTGCCCTTATTTATCTAGCCTCTTGCCTAGACAGAAGAAAATAAAATTTACATTTGTAGATATCTCAATATCATTCATCACTCTCTCTCTCTCTCTCTCTCTCTCTCTCTCTCTCTCTCTCTCTCTCTCTCTCTCTCTCTCTCTCTCTCTCTCTCTCTCTCTCTCTCTCTCTCTCTCTCTCTCTATGGAAGTTGCTTGTAGTTGTGGTTTTGGTTTGTGATATTTTCTCTAACAATAACTTCTTTAGACTTATGGTTGGTGGTTTTCCTATGAAGGATTTTAATATAAGTTTATTCTAATCACAGTTTAATGAATAATACATAAGTGTGGGGTTTCTCTTTTTAAATGGTGTTCTTCACATACCCTTGTGCTATATTATTTATTATTTATTTTTTCTTTAAATATGTTTCTTCCTTTGTAATTGTTAAAATGTTGAAAATTGTCCAACATTGTCCTCATAATGTTATTGTAGGATATGTTTTCGCAAACCCTGATTTCTTGTGCTATTATAATAAATAGTGTGCTGCAAATGCTATAATATAGTTTAGGATGAAATGAATGTTGATATAGGAATTAATATAGAAAATAAAATTTCAGAAGATGAGTTAATGTCCCAACTAAAATGATGTAAATTGATGCAAGGTACAAAAAAATTAAAGCAAGCAAGGTACATTTTATCAAAATACATTTGTTGAAATTTATTTGAAAATATTAGAAATGATATCTTAACATGGACTAAATAAACTTACTTTAGCAAGAATGTGTTATATTTTTTAGTAAATTTACCCTCTAATGAAGGTTTCTTGAGCACCTAAATGACCTAGTCCATAACCACCAAAACATGTGGATTTAGTACTAGTTGAAGAAATGTTTATAGCACATGTCAACCCAATACTTCAGGTCACACATGCAATAAAAAATTAATATAGATATAAAGAAAACACTATAGAATAAATGTGTAGGAATAGGTACAAGGAGAAAATGATGATGGATAACAAAAATGGATAGAACTAAACTTAACACAAAAGTATGTCAAATATCACTTCATAATTTTATTGACATATTCTATCAAAATATAACTAAATCTAAAAGGGAATTAGGATATGTATGCAAATTTCATCATTACAATTTTAAATTTGTTAAAAAAAAAATATTTTTAACGTTTTACTTTGAATACTAAATTAAATGCCCTCAATAAACCTACAATCAATGTATATACTAGAGCTAGGTTAATATGTACAACAATAAATATTAATTTAGGAAATTTAACTATAACATGATAGTTATGCCTCACCTTAGGAGCTATAATAAAGAGTAAACCTAATAAAATATGTTTATTCCGCTTTCATCAATAGTAGAAATAGATATCCACCATCTAGTACAGACCTTTTATTTTTCACATCTTTTGATTCCTATGTAAGCCTTCACGAACTCAAAATCACCAAGAGCGTTAAAACCTAAAGAATTTCGGAGGGCAACATAAACTTGATCACATTTTAATGATCCTTGGAACTCAATGAATAATAAGAGTTGTAATAGAGTTAAAAAAAAATAATAGTTGTCCAATCATTAATGAATAGAAAGCCCTTGAGACCATAAAAATATAAAAATCTATTATATGACACCCTAGAACATAACACATATGATGAAACTTCACTTATCACTTCAAAGAACATGATATAATATGATTGAAGCTCAAGTTTATCACATATAATATCATTGGTGTCATATTTTAGAAGACCTCGACATTTAATAATCACTACATGGGCTACCATGAACAAAAATATGAAGCTCTAACATGTAATAATAAAACAAGTATTCTAAGGATGGGGAGAAAATATACATGAATATGATTTATACTAAATAAAAAATCCAATAAGACCTATCAAATTGTATTTCTTTGATAAACTATATTTTAGGGGTGCCACAAAATATAAGAAAAGATATAAAAATGGGATAATGCTATTTTAGACCAACAAGAAGAATGTGGAAATAGTTAATTGTCATATAAATAAAGAATATTTATTTATAGTGTAAGTAAAAAAAGAAAATGATAATTTTTTATTAAGATAAAATGGGTTTTACAGGGACCCGAAACCCAAATCCAAAAAATAACAGAGAATCGGTGAAACAGTCCAAAAATAATAGCTAAATAGAAACAAAATAGGAGCACAACCCCACAAAGCCCTGCAACAAAAACTTCACTAAAGCATAAGGCCATCAAGAAAAAAATTAAATAAAAGCTCCTGATTTTTCTCCACAAAGTTTTTATTGATATCTTCGAGCTCCTCCACGATGCTCCTGGTAGTACTCTTCTCTTGAACCCTACTCCTAGTTCTTGTAGACAAACTTGTGGAATCTTGCACCTCCAGAATACTACTAATCGACTGAACTTGATGAATTTTTATTTTCTCATTTATCTTTTTAATGCCTTTCATGCTGTTTTTCATAACTTTTTTGCCGATCTCAACCAAATTCTTGAGATTTCCTTTAATGTCTACCAAATCTTCTTCCAGGGCTCGTAATTCTAGATTCATGCTCAATTTTAATGACCTTAACATTTTTGGTTAATTTTTGAGTCATTTTAAGGAGCTTATTTGTTTTATTAGGCATTTGAGTCTCAGTGAAAGTGTTAATAGTTTAAGATATTCTTGTTTGATAATGTTGATTTCACTGATTACCCACCAGAAGCACTTCTTTTGACTAGAAGTGGAGCTAGTCAGTAGCATGTCAATATTCACTGAATCACTTTTATTGTTGTTCAAGTCCACCTAGTCCAGATTTATGGGAATATCCAACTTGGTCTCCTTATCCCCTTTGTCATTTGGATCCATAGATTTCCCCACCTTTTTCCTTTTAGAGCTAACATTACCCAAATCTTGGGGAGGAGGAGTAATGTTCTTTTTGGTTGCCTTTATAGGGTGGGATTTACACTTCCTACTACTATTAGTGCCAAGAGTGACCTTAGCAAGGGGACCCTCTTCCTCAGAGGACATATACTCTGGATCTTCTTCCAATCCTTCAAGGTTTCGCCAATCCATAGTGAACCCTTCATCCTCAATTTCAATATCAGACACAACATGCACATCATGACCAGTCTAGGATTTGGGGTCACTATCACATTTGAGGGTTAACGAGAGCTTCACTTCATGTATTTTTTAGCATATTCCATTATAAGAAGGATCAACCCCTCATGTAAAACAGGACTTTCATAGTTCTTTGCATGGTTGGATAGACTATGCTCCAAAGAGGATAACATGTAAAATGATATAAACATTTTTCTATCATGTCTAAAATGGTTTAAAATAGTGAAATGATAGGAAAAACTACTAACATAATGACCATCGAGGGTAATGTACCTAATAACCAGCTCTGCAACATTGGCCCATAGTCTCAATAGGTATTTTCTGTTGTAGCCCCCATCCACCGTCTTTCTAATCTTGTCTCTCTCAGTCTGCTTGTCAAAGAAAATGAAAAGGGATTCCTCCATCACCTTGCATTCTCTATATAATTTCTTTCCCTCCATCCGTAAACTAGTAATACCCACAATTAGCTCCTCATCAATTATAAACTTACCACCATAGCAAATTAGGATTCCATTATTCCTACCATTAACAAACCCTTTCATCGCTCTAGAATCATGACCATGTAAGGTTTTTATGTATGGGATAAGGTCGCCATACGTAATCTTAGTCCACGTATCCTTTCTTTTCTCCCACTTATGACATGAAGTTGGCTCAATCCTATTTTTATTTCCCCCCATGTTCAAATTGCTCCTACCAATTATGAGGCTCACTGTCACATAAACAAAGAAACACCTGAAGACAAAAAACCAAGAACCCGAGAAATTTTTTGAAGCCGTAGAGTATTATGTCTACTCAAATTATTGCAAGAAGTGGTTTTACACATTTGATGGGACTGTATCATTAATATTTGTCCGTTGAGAATCCATAAAACATGTAGCATCCTTTCATGCCAGTTCACTCAAGTGTATCGAGAAAGTTTCCCCTTCCCTCCATCGTTTGATTTTTTTCATAACCCACACCCAAATTCACCACGTAGTTTGCAAGTTGGTTGCCTTCCTGATATACATGCATGATTTAGACTTCATCCAACATGGAAATCATCATATTGAGGCATTCCTAGATTAAGTGCTTGATTGTCCAACTAGGCTTCATATGATTAAGCGGGAAATTAATAATATTCAAGGAGTCACTCTCAAGCCATACCTTTTTATGACCTCCCTAAATAGCAAGTTGAAGCCCAAGGTAAGCTGCAGAAAAATGATACTTCATGTAACTAAAAAAATTTAATATAGTAAAAGTGCAGGAAGAAATCACCATAGTATAAGTAAAGAAAAAGATAAATGGGGTAAATGGGGGTAAATGTAGGGAAATATGAGGCTAAAAGTGGGTGAGGGGTCTTAATAGGTCATCTATTTTCATTAAACCAATGAAACTGAAATTAAACAAGAAATTCAAGATGCCTATTCACAAAATTTGAAGGTGTGATAATAACAAGAATTGTAATGTTGAAAAAATAATTTTACCATTATTTGGTCTAGCAAATTTTGTAGATCAATTATTGAAACTATCTTCCTTTGGTTATTAAGATGACTTTGTGATAACAATAATGTCACACACTTTGGCCTAAGTGGGATGATAAAAATAAACAACACATCTTAATTTGTATCAATATAGTGAAGAGATTATCAATATTTTAAGGATAGTAAAATAACAAGTTGTGCATCATTTCATAACTATACTTAACATTTTACAATTTTAAATATTTTAAAGAATTTTTTATTGATTTATTATTTTATTATTTTATTTATCATTTTTTAATTTTTGATTATGTAATATTATTCTATTTTATATAACTTTCACTACAAATAGTCATTTTTCATGATATCTTAGTATTACATCATTAACTCCAATATCTAGCGTATGGATCTGTAACATCCTAAAAATGCACCCCTTGCAATTTTCGACTACATTTGGGTCTTCGCCTTAGTGTTTGTGTCCCTCAGCTTGATCGAAGACCTGAATATAGGTCATGCAAATTAAAAATACATTGCAACTCAACATAGCATTCTTCCTACACCTTGATCTTGCCCCAAAATCGGTTAGGACCAGGGCGTGGCACCCTGGGATCCCCTATTTGAGACCTATCTTGGGGTCCCTCCCTTTGGCTCATTTCAAATTGGAGTGGGAAAATCCCCCCTATGTCAGCCCAAGTCAAAAAAATAGTCAATTAAATCCCACTGGCATGTATATAAGAGGGATTTCCCCTCTCATATATATATCTAGGATTCCTAGACCTTTGATCATTAAATTAACATGGCTTTGTTTTGTTCTTTTAACATTTTTCCTATTAGAGCTATTCTCAAATAAAAATCACTAATTGAAACATTGGGAAACTTGATTGAACTATCTTCGAAACAAATTTTTATAACCTCATTTAAATTTTGTAATCTCATTAGATTTAGAGAAATGAATGCAATAGATGACATTTGGTCCATAATAATTGAGCCTAGGTGAGATGTTTTGGAATTCTGCAAACTACCGAGTGAACTAAAAATGCATTACAAATATTGTATCAACATACAACTACCCATTGTATAACTTCTTGCTTTCAGATGTCTTATTGTCATGATGTTAGAAAGTTCTTAGCAATCAAAAAAACCACAATCTACACTTCACTTGGTGAATTTCTTAACTATGCTACCATTTAGATTCAAATAATTATTTATACATCTTTCTAAATTTTTGAATTTATACATACCAAAATGACTACCTATTTACATCAAATAAATAACCGTATTTCTTTTAAAAAATACATTTTATTTCAACTCAATATGCAATTATTATATATATATATAATTTTATAATCGTCTTAAAAACAAAGTTCACTTCACCATCAAACAATCAACAGTCAAAGATGTAACCCTGATTTTGAATCTGCTTTTCGTTGCTCAACACTGCGAACGACAACTGGATTTGTCCCGTGAATGCAAATTGAACGTTCATATGCGTATTCAAAGCATTCAGGTCAAACCACACATTTAAGTTCTCATCTTCATCATCGTTGGCCACTGAACTTGCACCGAATTTCTTGTGAGAAATTTTGTATATAGCGATTCTTCTCAAGAATTAAAAGTCGTTCATCTCCCGTCGACCTTAGCCGCTGTTCTGTTAAATGTTTGGTTTAAAATCTCATGTAATGTGATGAAATTTGTAGTAAAACAATTTTTTTAATATAAATCATATGGTTTTTTTTTAATGCAAAAGTTTATATCATTCATAAAAAATGTATAACTATTTGATAAGAGAGCATGAGTCTTTAGGTTGATTAATATAAAAATATATATTTTTAATGGAAGATATAAAGTCATGTATCTATTTGATAAGGTAGCATGAGTTTTTAGGCAGATTGAGGGATATCCATTACCTCTAGCTGATTTTGTAGTTATTTTGTAGGGTATCAAGAGTTTTTTACCTTTTTGGCTATTCGATATGGTAGTATGAGGTTTTAGATGGACCAAGGGATATCCATTACCTCTTTCAATGGAAAGTTCATCAAATAGACATTGATAATTGTGTTTTTGAATGGTGATCTCAAAGATATAATATATATGAGTCAATATGAAGGACATACAACCATTGGTCAAGAAAAACAAGTATGTAAGCTTATAAAATCAACTTTCATAAATTAATAAATTTGTTAAGATAGATTTAAAGCAACTTCCATAAGCTTGGTATTGAAAACTCACCAAGCACCTCTTGAAGTTGAATTTGATGTGTGATTCTTGTTGTCAAAAAGGTTGATAACATTGTTGCATGTCTAGTTGTTTATATGGATGATTTATTTCTAGCTAATAACATTGAAAAATATATTAAAAATTTGAAAAATGAATTGTAACAAAGGTTTGAAGTGATTGCTTTGGACTGTCTTTATTATGATTTGTGTACATCTCATTATTATAATTTGTGTAAATTAAGGTGATTCAAAACCCCAAAAATATCTTCATCGTCCAATAACTGTATTGATAAACTTCCGATACTTGGTAGGGGATTGTTTTGGCTCGTCTACTTTTCTTCTTTCCTATTTATATTTATCAATATTCTCCAGAAATATTTCATACTACGATGTAAGTTTTGTTCGATCTGCTGTTATAGAGCTGTAAAACATCCTGTACTCTAATGGAACCTGTGCTCACTCTGCTGATATAGTGCTACAAAACCATGAAGATGAAAGTGAAAGGCGAGGGAAATTAAGTTCATTGGTTTGACTAATCTTTTGGTACATTACTTGAACAGAATAAGCATGGTATCCCAATCTTTTCAATAAAGATAATGATATAAGCAGAGTCTAAAGCCACAACCAGTACTATAAGCAACTATTCATGTGCCTTTTGCTTCTTATTGAAATTCTGATTATATTCATGTATCTCTTGCTCTGGTTCTAATCTTTGAGCTTTGTTTCGATCATTAATCCAATGAAGAGGAATAGCAAGCATGGCTAATTTAGATATTATTTAATAACTTTTTGTGTTGACTTTAACAGTTTATACTTTATATACTCAGGGTGAATTCAAATGGTTTACAACCGAAAACGGGCAGATCCAGATCTCACGCTAGTTTACCCATTGTAGCTAAGGTAAGGCCTCCCCAAGGCGCCTCCTATTGAGCCACAGGGATAGATTGTGAAATTGCTGAAAGTGATTTGAGAAACAGAACAAGGCAAATAAATAGAATAGCATCCGATGGAAAACACACATTAAGGGTGGTTGCATAACTGGCAAACTAACTAACTATCACCTTAACTAACAGCCTAATGAATTAACGCTAACATTCCCCCTTTAATACATTAGGGTTACAAATAAAGCTACGGAAAAATACAAACTGCACTTTGCCAAGAGGCTTAGTGGCTTAGTGAGTACATCTGCAACCTGGGAAGAGGAAGGACAAAACTTGAGTTGAATATTGTGCTCAAGAACTTGTTCCCGAACTCAATGTGTTTGGTGCGTTCATGAAAGACAGGATTCTTAACAAGTTTTAAGACACCTTGATTGTCACAGAACAGTACGGGTGGACGATCATCTGAAATATCCATATCGGAGAAAATACGACAGAGCCAAACCACCTCACGGACAGCCTCCTGGGCAGCTCGATATTCAGCTTCAGTGGATGAAAGAGATGTGACATTCTGTTTTTTACTCATCCACGAAATAGGGCCAGATCCAAGATGAAAAATATAGCCTGAAGTTGATTTGCGATCATCTAGAAATCCAGCATAATCCAAGTCAGCATATCCCTGTAAGAAGAATTCCTCGTTCTTCTTACAGGGATATATACAATATCACAATATCACAATTTCAAGCTGCTATACAGTGAGAGGAAGAACAAAGGGAGGAAGAGGTAGATGTTGGTCATCCATTTTGTTCTATACATCAATAGTGTCCAATGTGTCCATGCGAGGGTCCCCAATCATTACTAACATCTTGTTTATCTTGGATAGCAACTCAAATAGGAGAAATGGCGAGAATCGGAGGACTTGCTAATGTCTGCCTAGCCAAGAGAACTTGCTAAAGTCTGACCAGGCAGCAGTCCCACCACCAAAAGCCAGGTGATAAGCACAACATGATGATCTCTTCTCACATGAGGTGGAGAGCCTTAAGAATAAGCATCCTAATTGCCATGAACAGACTGGCTGCCTCCTCGACGACGTCCAGGATGGCCTATTTCTAATTGAGGTGGAAGTCAAAGAGACCTGGGCAACAATACATTGAGCATTACCTCAAAATGAGTCAGTAGCACCAGGACGTGAGCAACTTCAAGTGTAGTTTTATTTATTAGTTCTTGAGTCTGCATATATCTTGACTTCAAAATACAATGAGAAAAAATGATTAAAAATTTTTATCAAACATTTCTATCTCAAAAAACCTTAAGATGAAGGTATAAACAGAATCTTCAAATACTACAACTAATTTCCAAATACTCAGCAACTATTCATGTATCGTTTTTTTAACTGAGATTTTGATTATATTCATGTATCTCTTGCTCATGAGTAGCAGGGTTCTGCATCTAATTTTTGAGCTTTCTTCATAGAGGAATGGCAAGCATAATTAGTTTACACTTTAAACAGCTTCTGGTATTGAATTTAATGGTTCATATTCGGCGTGATTTCAGTTTGCATATCCATTTTTAGGGCCTTGAAAGCTGTAGACTGTTTGCACCCAAATTTGTATCTATCGGAGATCCCCTGAAATCCACAAACAGCCCCATCAATCATGGTGCACAAAACGACGAAGACCATCCAATTTCACTATGTTCCAATGCCCACTTACCAAGGTGTTCTTTCTCCTACAGAATGGATTTCTGAAGATAGCCTGAGGGCTGAACAGATCAAAGAAAAATAGAGCATGCTTAGATTTCCACACAGGCTGATCCTTAAACAATATTAATTTTGAATTATAGGTATAAAGAACTAACTGTAGAATGACTTCACTGTCCTTTTCAAGCACCTGTGCAATGCTAGATCCATCATAATTCCATTTTGGGAGATCTTTAGGATCAGAAACAGGCCCAAAAAAGGTCTGAAAATGGAGAAATGTTAAGATTCAAAAAGAGACAAAACTTTATGCTTGATTTTCCTTTTGAATAAACGAATCCATTCTAAACCCCAAGGATGATACTTAATCCCATAGACATAAAATAGTTTCATAAAGACACAAAATTACTGTAAGTGACAACAAATAATACTTTATGTAACTGGAAGATTATGTCCTGAATTAAACATCATCCAGTCGCAATATGGAAACCAACAAACAACGAAACACTCACGATTCCATTGCCCATAGCAGAGAGAGGAGTAAGAAAGGCAAAATAATTCGTCCACTCTTCTAACCCTGCAATAAACAAAGACAAAAAGAATTAGCTTTTTCTTCGCACAAAACCATTCAACTGCAACTATAAATTCTAGTTTTCTGTTGTACATACCCAAGTCTAAATGATGAAAGATGGAAAAACTTGTGGCAGGCATTGTACACGGCAATCGCCCACCCCTGAGTGATTTGGTTATAAGTTCACCCACATGAGCTTCTATGCTATTTATGAGTCAAGCAGATCTGTCAAACATTTGCACAAAATATCATTTATCAAGCTCCCATAATTGATTCAGGCAATCAAATGGAGCGAAATACTCCTCTTTTGACACACCTTCAGTCCTACGCTGCAGACTCACTACCACGGTCTAACAGTTGAGATAATTGATCCACCATTAAAGTTGTCCAGTGAAGAAGCTCAAGTTTTTGGACGTGTCAGGTTTAATTTCATTCCAGTGAATTTGGAGTCCATTGTATAGAGCTTAAACAGTAAGTATACCTTTTCGTGCAATAAAACATAAAAAAATTGACCCTCTTAAAGGCAGTTCTCATCTGTAGGCCAATGGCCAATAGAATAGATCTATTATCAGTAAAGATGGGAAGGAGAACCATTCAGAAAAGATTCAGTTACAACAGTGTCTTCAACTTCTATTAACCCATTTAAATAGGACAAAACTGATTTATTAACATGATGAAACATTCACGTCAACAAATATTGATGAGGAAATTTCATTATTAATAAGTAATCATTTTATCTAAACAATCTAATTGTAAAAGAGAAGGAAAAATATTGTCTTCAACAAATCAAAATTATACTGAAACAATAGTCAATAACATAATAAAATTTAGAATTTTATTGATAGATAATTTCAAAATTGCAGATTTATTTTTTATTCTTTATAGAAATTGATAAATTCTATATCAAAACATTCAAATACTATGAAATCAAAATTATTCTCATTATATTAATAGATATGAATGCAACAAAATGATTGAACCACAGAAGATAAAATTATACAATTAAAATAATAAAATGACAAAATAAAAATGTTGAGAAATAGTACTTACCATATATAAGAGAAATTTGAAGAGATTATGCGATGACAAGATAAAGGCTATGATAACATTCTGTCTTTTTCCATCAAAAATTAAAATTATAAACAAAGTACTTATAGTTGTTGAAAGGAGGAAATATGGTGAAAAAATATTTATTCTCTTAATTATAGTGTCATGAAATACTAATATGATCATTTGAGATCCTTTGCAAACACAAATCTAACATAAATACTGTAAGTTAAGTTACTCTTTTGATCCAAATGTTCAATATAGATTATGCATATTTTAAACATTCGAAAAAGAGAAAGAATCAACAATAATGACTTGGAATAGTTATTAATCGTATAAAAATAAATAAAAACTTCCAAACTGGATTTGATATTAGAGCTTTTCTGTGTATGCAATCTCTCAACAATATTACCATTCACTACATTAAAATTTAATAATAGGAAGCTTCAAGAAAATTTTGAGGAGATGACAAAAGAAAATGATGTAAATGCCACCATTATTTTTACTGAAATATAAGGTTTGCATAAAACAAAAGTTTAATATAATCTTAGTAAATATATTTCAAATGAAAAATATAAGATTTATCAATAATTTGAAGTGAAAATGGTTGTTTTTACAAAGTACAAAAAATAACTTCTATTTAAAACACCAAATAAGAATTAAAACATTATAAAAGTATATGGGAATTGCTCACAATAATTGCCAGATCTGCAAAACACACAAATATGAGAAAAGTTAAAATAATTTTGTTTAAATGATGAATTGAATGAGATTCAAAAATATAATAATATTTTTATATTGACTTACCTCAACAAAAGATGGAATTTCACAATGTCAAATTGCGGAACCATGGAAAACTAAATTTCAAAACCAAATCCACTACCTCAAAATATTTATGTCCCCACTTTTTTCTTAATACAATAAATACAACCACTGTTGCAAAACCTGCTCCATATGGCAGTCCCACTCCAATCTCATACCACCCACTTTCTTCACTTTGCTCTTCTTCATTACTAGATGTAGAAACAGGAGGAGGAACTGGGGCAAATTCTGGCCAAGAACATTTCTTTGGTAGTGGACATCCCCATAAATTTTGATTTCTTAAATAAGACAATTTAGTAAATGTTGTCATGTGTCCTCCTTGTGGTATAATACCTTGTGGTATAATACCTGAAAGGGTGTTGTTGGAAATGTTGAGAGCTCCCAAATAACTTAAAGAACCAAGATTTGAAAGAATTGGTCCAGAAAAATGATTTGTAGAAAGATCTAATGTTTCCAACCAAATCATTTGCACAATACTATTTGGAATAGTACCATTAAGATTATTCATAGAAAGATTGAGCGGCTTCAATGCCTTCAACTTTCCCAAATCAGAAGGAACATTCCCATTTAATTGATTGTTTGACAGCTCTGTGGACACCATGTTGGGGAAAATATATGTATAGTTCTCATCTCTGCCTTTGGAATCCATATTCAAGTTGTACTTAAACATGTAAGATATCTGGAACTCAAACTCCAACATGTAAGATATCCCGAAGTCAAATTCCATGAGTGGTGGCAGGGCAAATGAATAAACCTGAATCAAGCTAAATTCTTGTTGTGGCTCTGCCAACATTGCTTGTAAACTGAAAATGCTACATGGTATAGACTCTGATAGGCGATTTGAAGAAAGATCCAAGATCTGGAGGAACTTCAGCTGTCCAATTTCAGGAGGAATATTACCTTCAAAATTATTCTTCCTCATTGCTAAGACATTCAGCTTTGAAAGGTTTCCAATTGACTTTGGAATGTGGCCTTTCAACAAGTTTTGCCCAACATCTAGGAAATATAAATCTGTGCAGTTTGATATGGAGGAAGGGAATGATCCATTCAGCTGGTTATTTTTCATCACTAGTGCAAGTAGTTTCCTTAGCTCACCAAACTCATATGGAATAATTCCTCCCAAATTGTCATCCCCCAAATTCAACATTTGAACCTCGGAACAATTCACTAAGCTTTGAGGAATCATTCCATTCAAGTAATTATTTGCCAAATTCAACATTATCAGCGAAGAGCTAAACTGTAAGCTTGAAGGAATATTTCCCGTAAGGAAATTGTGGTTGAGCAACAATACATGTACATTAGGAAGCCAAATTGATGGTTGTTGTCCACATAATGCATTGTGAGACACATCCAAGACCCCTAATGGATTCCTAGCTGATGTATTTAGCAAAAGGCCACCTTCCAGTTGATTTTCTGTGAGATTTATGTACTATAGACGATTCATATCCATGAGCCAAGAAGGAATTTCTCCAACAAGATTGTTGCTAGCTAATTGCAACTCTATAAGTGATAACTGAGTCGAAATCCATGACGGGATTTGACCATCTATCTTACATGATGTGAGAACTGAGTCGAAATCCATGACGGGATTTGACCATCTATCTTACATGATGTGATATATAAGCTAGATAATTGAAACGAGGGAATCCAGGTAGCTGTGATATGAAGTTCACAATTGGACAAGGACAAGTCCACTAATTTGCTAAGGTTCTGAAAGAAAGCCTCTGAAATAAGCTGATGGTCATTTAATGTGAGATGGAGAGTTTTTAATGACGAGGGTAGTGCTGAGGAAGCAATGCTTACCTTGAATGCATTCCCCTTAATATCCAGGTAGGTTAGGGAGGAAAGCTTTGAAAATGAGGAGGGAAGAGTTCCATTTAGCTGGTTGTAAGACAGATCCAAGTATTTAAGTGAAGAGAGACGCCCCAGGAATCTAGGATACAGCCAGTTAAATCATTATAAGAAACGTCAAAATGAGAGAGCGAGGAAATGTTGCCTAAAGAATATGGGATATTGCCACTCAAGTGATTGTTAGAAAGAGTTAGTACTCTTAGAAAAGAAAGACTACCCAGACAAGATGGTAGGCATCCATTCAGTTTGTTGTAACTAAGATCAAGTTCGCTAAGGCTCGTGAGCATACAAATAGTACTGAGGAGATTGTTGTAAGAAAGATCCAGTTTAGTTAGAGAAGAGAGACTACCTAGACAAGATGGTAAGCTTCCATTCAAGTTGTTTAAGCTAAGATTAACTTCAGTAAGGTTCGTGAGAATGCAAATAGTACTGAAGACGGTTTCGCCTTTCAGATTGTTATCATATAATATAAGGACAGCAAGAGAAGACATGTTTGCAAGGGGAGATGGAATGTTCTCACTCAGCGTATTACCACTTAAACCCAGGTGTGTGAGAGAAGACATGTTTGCAAAGGACAATGGAATGTTCCCAGTCATGCTATTACCACTTAAATCCAGGTATGTGAGAGAAGACACGTTTTCAAAGAGCAATGTTATGTTCCCATTGAAGCTATTACCAGCTAAATCCAGGTATGTAAGAGAAGACATGTTTTCAAAGAGCAATGGAATTTTCCCACTCAAACTAGTAAAGCTTAAATCTAGTGTTG
This sequence comes from Cryptomeria japonica, assembly GCF_030272615.1. Lineage (NCBI taxonomy): Eukaryota > Viridiplantae > Streptophyta > Pinopsida > Cupressales > Cupressaceae > Cryptomeria > Cryptomeria japonica. The sequence goes on along the minus strand of NC_081412.1, from coordinate 600,951,724 downwards.
TGAGAGAAGACAGGTTTTCCAAGCAGGGAGGAAGAGTACCTGATATTAAACTGTGAGAGAGGTCTATAGTTTCAAGAAAAATGAGGGTGCACAAGCTCTGCCATATGATGTCTCCTTCAACGAAATGCCATGCAGTGTAAAGAACACTCAGACGAACACCGTCTACATGATATGTGGTGTTATTGCAGGATATGCCTTCCCAGTAGCAACAATCTGTTCCATTCTCCCACGAGTGTATTCTGGAATCAGGGGAGTCATTTAGGGCGTCTTTAATGCGAAGAAGGGCTTCCCTCTCGCTGTGGATACATCTGCAGCAGAAGCGGAGAAGAAAGAGGGGAATAACACCTAACAAAAATAACTTCGTCATCGGCGCCATCGAGTGCTTTGGAGTGTTTTACTGCAACTGTGTAGCTACTATAAATAAAGAAGAAGAGGAGATGTTTGAGAGGAAGCAAAGTCTAGGCGCTGCGAAACATCGTGAATAAAGGAGAAAGAGACGTTTGAAAGGAATGGTGAACACACATTTCCTTGAAATATGAGAAGATAGACTTGACTTGCCAGACTTGGCGTGTCAACAAGGGCAAGCGTAAGACATCCGATATAAATGTAGAATAAATGCAGAAGGTGTAACTTTTTCTATACAACTTGACTGATTAGACTTGCTGTGTCAACGAGGGCAGCTGTGAGACATGCGATGTAAAACACAGAATGAGCAATTTCTATATAATTTCCAGAATAAATGGTTGAGTGATGAGGAAATGCTTCATCACGAAATGGTCGCAGCACTTACATGGAACAACACTCTGGCCTTCGAGTGGGAGGCACATCACTTCAAAATAATGGGCCGACGGACGGATGGAGCGACTGACTTATGGACGGATGACGTGGTTTCAGTGTGGGTAAAGAGAGAGATGTTTGACAGCACAGATTGTATTGACTAGACTAGTCCTGAAAAGCAAATGCAGAATAAGCCGTTTCCATACAACTTGCTATTTGAATACGTGTAAAACTAGCACTCGCATCAGAGGGGTGCAATTTTAATTTAGATAGAAACCAGCAATCACATCTCGGTGTGCAATGGATATGTTAAAGAAAGTATGCAAGTTGAAGTAAGAGAAAATATTTGGTCCATTTTAACAAATATTTGAATTGGATGGATTTGATTTGTACAAAGTGAACTATTTTCATGTGAAGTTACATGACAAAATAGGAAATAGAAAGTATTTTTGCTTTAAGTGAAAAGATAAACCATTTATAAGAGGGATTTGTTGTGCTCACACCCATCTTTTTTGGCACTTGGCAAAGTTGGGGCCTTTGTCTTTTGTTTTCTTATTTCCCCCTAAGGGTTTTATCTCTTGGTGTGTTTCCTATTTCCTCCTCTTGTCCTTTGTTTTGGACATTTTTGAAGCTTGGGCTTTAGGCCTTTGTTGTTCATTTTGAACTGTAGGGATAGTGGATCCTCCACCCCTTTCGCTTGTCAGGCATCAAAGGTGTGAGGTTTGCTTAGTCACAAGTGAACTTTACAACCTCTATCCTCGACCCCAGTCTTCCTTTTCTTGAGGTCAGACATTGAGTGTTTGATGTTCACTTAGCAACAAGTGAACATCGAAGCCTCAATCCCCAACCCTGGTGCTTTCCTATTTTAACTTGCCTGCAAATCCCGACCTATGTGCCCATGATAGCATCTATTGTGGTAGGTACCTTGATGATGTAGGGCATTGTTTGAAGTCATTTCTCACCCATTGCATTTAAATTTAAAGAGTTGGTTTATTTTCTTCAGAAACATACAACCTAATTTGTCTCTTCAAGGAGATCTTCTACGTTCAACTTCCGCATCTAATAACTAGTTCTATGGAACTTCTCAATATCCTGATGAGAGGTGGGTTGGTGCAAGAAGTTGGGTCCCAATTAGGGGGAAGCATGCATGTTGGGAAGAGTGCTGCTAGGAATGGGGCCCTGTTATTTAATAAACGAGGCCCTATTATGCTTTGGGCACTCGAGGAAAAAAAATAGCGGGCCCCCATGAGTCCCAAACCATAACAGAGCCTCGTTTATAAATATATTGGGGCCTCATTATTTTCTAAACGAGGCCCCATTATTTTCTAAATGGGGCCTTATTACATGAAAGCTATTTATTTTTAAAATAGCATGCAATTTCATTTTCTTAGTCATTTTTCAATGACTAAGGAGAACAAGAATGGGCCTTCAATTTTGCTAAGTGTATCCCACCTCCTGTCGATGATTTTTTGACCTCCCAGGTATGTATTTCTTATATTTTGACATTTTAAATAATTTAATTTATTTTTATTTTTTATTTATGGTTTGTGTTTGTAATTTAGGGTAATTTAGAAAAATTATTGTCCTACAACTTTTCACATTAAAAAAATCTGTATATTTTATTGTGTTGTAATTACATCAATGCATAAACTTCAACTCTTTAGATTGAAAACATCCTAACAATGTGATAGTGCTCAAACTACAGAGAATAATACTTAATCTAAAGCATCAAATTTAGAGAAAACAATTTGTAGTTTCCCATAACTATAGGCACCCAAAACTACAATTTGTGACAAAATCCTACACCCCTCCTATGCAAAAATGACAACACTAAAGATGGAAATTCAAGTTCACAAAGGCATATTTAACCTTATTACTCTAGTGGGAACACATTCCCAAGTCTAATGCTCCATTATGGAGTTGCCAAATAATGTGGACCTTTTATGTTATAAAAATATCATCCACTATTTCTAATGCACTTTCCAAGCACTACATGGAGAGATCCTCAATAACTCTTATGGTGATGATTATTATAAGCTCCCTTATTAATGCCAAGTTACAACAATATTAGATTACAAGAAATATGGTAATGATTACTCTCTCAACCACCTATGCAAACATCTAGGTACTCACTTCCATGATGTTGGAAATAAAAACATTAGTAGATTGTGAGGTTAATAGTAGTTTATTCTAACACATATGATAATACACATCCTTTGACATTGATCCCCACATTTACATTCACGCAGCTCAAATGTAAACAAACAATTTCATCATTACATCTGCATCCTCGATCTCATACTTAGGAGTGATATTGTTGACTATCTCAAGTTCTCTCCTCTCTTTATTTCATTATTTTTTATAATTCAATAGAATTTTCTCTTTTTTATTTGAGATTAGGTTAGGGTTGTAATGGTGAAAATTATGGCTTCCACCACTAGATGTAGTAAAATTGCTAATTTTTCTTAGGAACCAATTACATTAAAGAGGGGTGAATCCAATAGGTCTAGCCTCAATCCAAGAAAGGTAGGGTTGAGAATTCTGATTAGATTCATTGGTTATAATTTGATTTTCTCTTTCTAAGTTGAATTGCCAAAATGATGAAATTAGTGTTAACATCATTCAATGGTGTTCACAATTTTTTCAATCAACCTTTTTCAAATTGAGTGCAAATTTTGTTTGGAACATTGATCTTTGTGCATGATAGATTTCAATTACTTAGATCATAGTTTTTAATATCAGTCAATAGATTAAATATTGTTCAAGGATTCAGAGAAGAATTATTCTAAGTTCCACTAGTTTTTGTTTTCGGTCTAATAATTTTCAATTGACTTTTTGGATCACACTCAATGATCTATAATCAGAAAAAGGAGAGTGGTCTATAATGTTGATTGAAAAACATACAGTTAAAATAAAAAACTATCCTATATTATTTGATGAACTCTAAAAAATACATAATCAATTACAACCAACTTGTCTAGAAATAATTAGAAAATATTATAATTCTCTTTATGCACTCTTTCATCTTGATGATGGATCATAAAGTGTGACCCATTGATGCAAAATCTCTCACACAATCAAGTCTAAGAACAACAAAATATCAACATAATGAATTGTGGAAATCTAATGACATTAATTTTATAACTTATTCAAATGACTTTAACATAACAAAAAGAAAATTGAAGTAAAAAAAAATGAGAAATAGTTACATCATTAGAAACAAAACACGAAACAATAGAATGGGCTGACCATGCCCTAGTTAGCTGGCTGAAAAAAATTGTAGACTATCAAACAGTGAGAGGGTCATGGAAAATAATAATACAAGTGGCTCTTTTCCAACTATCTAAAAAAAAAAAAATTCTTTGAAATTTGAAGACAGTCCATTATGTCCAAAGATATATGAGACAATTAATTAATGGTTGCATAGGTACTAAAGTATAGAAGGATAGAAAGTATAAATATTTTTAAGAAAAGGGAAATAAAATAAATAAAAATTTAAAATCATCAAATAAACATAAAATTAATTTCACATTTCAAAATATCTCTACATGAAGAAGCAAAGAGGGATCTAACAGTAGCTATTACAAAATTGAAAAAATATCATATATGAAGATAGCCATAGCTAAAACCATGGAACGAATGACATTTATTTAACTGATAACAACAAAATTATTTTCAAATAAAATTAAACACAAAAAACTGATCCTACGAGGTACATATTAAAAAAAAACCCTTAGAAACATGGCAAGTGACTTACCTCTAGATTCTAGACAAATTATGTTGTGTCGTCAACCATGGTGATGAGAAAAATGGGCAGAGATTGCAGGACACTGTACCAAATCAGATTTTTTTTTATAAATGAGATGAATCAAAACCACTCTCTCTACAACTCCTACTACAAAATATAGCCTATACGTTGATAATAAAAAACATAGTATTATAGTAAAACAACTGTAGGTGAAACTACAAATGTTAGCATTTCAACTCTTTTAGATGATTCAAACAAACGTAGTTCCATAAACTATAAGGTATACAATTACTAATTAAAACCAATCATTTCATTTACTGCAAAATCTCCAACAAATGACACATTTACATATATCTGAATATATAAAACCTAGCTTCCCTACACAAAAATATTTTTTTAAATTTTCATACTATGCTAAACTATATAAATATTGCTGAGAAAACTAGTGACTTCAAAAACTCCTTGCCAAGTTTTTCATAAACTACTTTCAATCCCTAAGCAATTTTAAGCAATTGAAACCTTCTAGGGGTGCATAAAAAAGAAGATTGCAAGGGAATTTTTGTGTGCCTTGTAATGGAAAACAACACTAAATAAAGAAATGTGGATGATTGGAGATCAAAAGAGACAAATGCTACACTATGTGATAGAATTGAAAAACACTTTATGGATAGAATTGAAAAACACAATTATGTCTAGAATTGCTTCCAAAAGGATGTTAAATTGTTTCAAATTGATGCAAAAGAAAGATGCTAGCTCTATTAGTTAATAGGAAGATAATTTCTCAAATTTATCACCCCTATTTTTGTTGAAGTAACATAGGCACATGGATTCAAGAAAGAATGTAATCCTATTAAAAAGATATTTATTATTGATACTAACCATGTAACCAACCATGTGAGATGATGTAACTATCTACAAAACCAAGTTATTTTTCACTTATTCACCACAATCCTCTAAAATTCTAGTTGTTTTGTGTCACACAATCCCTTGCCTTGTGAACTTGGTTTTCAAGTACAAGGGCGGGTATAATAGCATGAAATTGTGAAGAAATGGGTTTGTGAAGAATAATGTGACAAGTTTAACATGTGAAGATCATCTAATCTCTACTATTAACTCTATGTAAAAACAACTCTAGCAACCATTGCATTTATAGCATAAGCAATAGCTGGTATCCTTTCAATACTAAATAATTATATCAGGAAAATTGTAACAAAAATAAATCTCAAGAAAAATGAAAATAAAATAAACAATAATTTCTAAACATCAAATAAACATAAAATTCATTTCACAGTTCAAAATATCTATATGTGAAGAAGCAAAGAGGGGTATAACAGTAGCTATTACAAAAATGAAAAATATCATATATGAAGATAGCCATAGATAAAACCATGGAACCAATTTCATTTATTTAACCGATAACAACATCGTTGTTTCCAAATGAAATTAAACACAACGAAAATTATTTAGCCAGGTACAGATTGAAAATAAATAAAATAATTGGAAACATGGTAAGTGACATACCTCCAGATTCTGCACAAATTATGTTGTGTTGTCAATGATGCTAATGAGAGGAATGAGGGAGGAACCCCTACCAAAGAAAAAAAGAATCTGGTTGAGATCAGAAAAAAAGCTTTGAATAACAGTGTGAAAGGCATTAAAAATATAAGGCATTTAAGAAGAACCCAAGTGTTTGGTGCATTTGCACACATTGATATTTTCGTTTTAGTAGATCCTAGGATAAAAACAAAAGTATCCTCTCCCCTTGCCTTCTAGATCCTAGGTGTAAGAGAAATTATTATTATCTTTAGAGAGGTTTACCTTGGTGAGAAAAGAGCTACTACCCCAAGGGAATGACCTCAAGCGGTGCTTTCAATTTCGTCTACTATATGAAAGAAGGATAAGGCGAAAGCTAAGTTATGATTGGTTTAGACATTCATAAGGTGTTGGCCCCCCATTTTTTGACTAAATACTTAGGTTAGTAACTCACCCTTTTGATTGAGTTGGTGTGATGATTTCAATGTAAGGGGATAGGTAATACATATTACCTCAATCATCATATTATATGATTTCAATTTTTCTAATCTAATACATATCTATTATATAATTTATAAATCTTATATCAAATATTTTTTTTTCAATATATTAAATATGTGCTCAACATATCACATGATTAAATTTGATTATATTTTATATGATTCCTTCTCTTTAATGTAATATGTAATTAATGTTCTTTTGAAGACTTGAACTACCAGATATTGAAATACATTAAAGACAAAATATATTTAAAGCTTTCCATTTAGTATACACACATTTAATAAAAAAATCAGAAATGAAATTTCAATACTGATTAACTTGGATACAAAATCCTAACTCCTAGCTCAAAAGAACCTCAACTCACGTGCCACACCCAGCCATACCAATGAATAAAATCTTGTAATAATGATAAGTAGGGTAGTGGCATGTCACAATTTTTGAATCCCCTTCTAAATGCAATTTTTTTACTTTGAGATTACTTGCCAATTCTAATGCCAACATTGCATCTCTCACATCGGCTTCATTATTTGTTCCATTTGGTAATCTATGAGCTCCTTTTGCCACAATCACACCTTCATCATTTTTTGCAATACATCGTGCACCCAAGACACCTGGATTACCTCACAACTCTCCATTGAAGTTGATCTTCATCTATCGTTTCTTCGATTTCTCCCATTGACACACGTTCTCTACACATGCATAGGATTTACCCTCCCGGGTCCATTAACAGGCCGAAATTTGAGGAAAGGCCATTGTGATTTGAGGATCTTATCTGCCATACTAAAACCTGATATTTCTAAAAGTTGTGATTCATTGTGGACATAGTCACCATCTCCAAAATAGCTCATTCAATTCTATCCCAGATTCTTTCCCCCCTTTCCTCCTTATTCTAGAAGATCCACATGTTCCTCTCCTTCCACAATTCCTAGATAACAATTGAGGGTGCCACTATCCAGATAATGGAATATATCAACTTCTTTGTTTCCACATACCAACTCAAAAAAAGTTGAAGTAAACTTCCAGGAAGTGGTGTACTCCAATTCAATTTTTGTTTTAGTAAATTCTAACAAAGTTGTGCCAAATCACAATTTAGAAGTAAATGATTTAGACCTTAACTTTCAGATTTGCAAAAGGCACATCGAAAAGGACCATTTAAAACCAACTTACTCATTCTTTCCCCCATGATAATACATCCTTTCAATGCCAACCATACGAAAACACCTACCTTGGGCAAACAATGGTTATTCCAACATAATCTATATGTCCAATCTTCAATTAAACACTCCTGAAGCAAATTATACCCAATCTTAATAGAGTAACTTCCAGATTTTGATCCACAACATTATAAATCATCAGCATTATCTGTTAAAAGTGGAATGTATCCTTTTAAAATATTGTCAAGAATATCCCTCTGGTGTTGATTAATCTGCAGTCCCTAAGTGTCTTTCTACATCCAAACATCCAACCCATTCACTCTCTTTTTCTTCATATAATCTTTAACATTCTAACCCCAACATCCCTCTACAATTTTCCTAATCTCAACCACTCCTTCCCTATTTTTTAAAACTGGTTGCCCTTCCCAAGAATTTGTCCAAAAATCTACCTTCTCTCCATTCCCCAATTTCTAGGTAATATGATATATGATAACTTTCTGGCAAGGCAACAGGAAGTTTCAAATCACTGAACCGTTTGGTGGGTTTTGAATGATGAGCATCTCTTCCTTTTCATGAGAGTCTAGATACTTATGGGATAAAATCATGACCCATTTCTAGCTTAGGCTTTTGTACATTTTCCAAATCAATTTGGCTCCCATCGCCTCATTAAGAAGGCTCTAATTTCTCAGCCCTGCACCACTAGAAACTTTGGGCTTACAAATTGTCCCATGCTATAAGTGAGATTTTATCATGCTCATTCTTCCCATTCTATAAAAATTTCCACATATGTTGGTTGATAACTTTTTTTTTTTAAGAAATTTTAGACACATCATTGAATACATTGGTATGGTTAAGATCACAGTTTTGAGAATGAGTAATATGCTTACAAATGTAAGTCACTTTCTCTTCCACCCTTCCAATCTATTCATACAACTATCCACCAACCTATCCCATAAATTAACTCTACCTGCACCACCAAAAAGTGGAGTCCCAAGGATCCTTCTAGGTAGAGTTCCAACTTTGACCTCCATAATTCTTATGATCTCTCTTTTCTCGTGCGGAGGAGTATTAAAGATAAATATTTCTAATTTCGACCAATTTATTTGCGGACCTTAGGACTCACAAAAGCAGTTTAGAGCCTTTTTTGATAGTCCTAGCCTCTCTTTCCATAGCTTCCCCAAACAAGATAGTATCCAACAAACTATTGATGAGTAGTTGGATCAAGGTCTACTACAATATTCACCCCTTTACGCTTACCATCCAGTCGTAATTTTTGAATATGCTTGACCAAAGATTTTGCAAGAATGATGAAGAGAAAAGGGGATAAGTGATCCCCTTGTCTTAGTCCTCTCAAGAATTTAAATAATCCTTGCCAGCTACCATTCACCGAAACTAAGAACCAGACACCATCTGTATTGTAAGATTTTATCCATTTCAACCATTTCTCTCCAAACCCAAAGCATTCCATAACTTGAACTAAGAAAAATCTATCTCCATGTCATCTATGCCTTCCCGATATCCAATTTGATCAACATCTAGTTCACTTTTGATTTCCTGAAAGTATGAATGGCTTTATGAGCAATAATTACTCCTTACACAATTGATCTTTCGGGGACAAAGTCACTATGTTCATCAGAGATAATATGTTTTAAGACTATCTTCATTATATACATCATCACTTTACCAATAAATTTATAGATAGTATTACACAAGAAATTGGACGAAAATCACTAAAAGACTCAACCCTTTCCACCTTGGGGATAAGAGCAATTAGAGTACAATTTAACTTATTTGCCACATAATCATCTACTCTAGCCTCCTCCAGTACCTACCTAACTTCAAACCCCACCAAGTCCCAAAAGACATTCAATAAAGAAAGGTTAGGAAGCCATTTGATCCCAAGGGCTTTATCTCCTTCCATTGAGAAAACAACTTTCTTTACTTCCTCCAAAGTTATGGTTTTTCACAAATCCTCATTTTCTTGGCTCGAGATTAATTTTGCTATATTTGCAAGCAAAACATTTCTTTGTTGTGCATTGATTATGCCATATCCAAAAAGAAAATTACAAAAATAATGAATTACTTCTTTATTAATGGTATCCATTGAGTTTAGTTTAGTTATTTTGGGCATCTTTAATCTTTGTGATCTTGTTCCATGATCTCCTCACCTTTACTGAATTGTGGAAGTATTTTGTGTTTCAATCTCTCACTTTGAGCCAACACTCCCTCAACTTTTGTCTCTTGTAAGTCTCTTCTTGGGATTAAATTTCATTGTATTTAGCTTTTAGTTCTTTCTCCTTCCAATAAATGTCTTTTGTGATTGCAGCGCTCGTAATACTCTCCTGAAGATTACTGAACTCTTCTTCTAAAATCACTTTTCTTGGAAAAATGTCAGCAAAGTTTGTCCTATTCCACTTTGTCAACTTTTCTTTCATGATTTGAAGTTTCTTAAAGAATTTGAAGGCATGTTTACTATCCACATTTGGTGCATCATTCCACCATTGTCTAATGAAATCATGTATATGATTGTCTCTCAACTACATTTTATCAAATTTAAAAGGGCAGCACAAAGGAGCACTATCTAGTTGAATTATCATTTCAAAAAGAAAATGATCTGATGCAACTATTGGCTTGATTGAGGCTTCAAAGGTTAGGGGGTTTTCAACCCACTTCACCCCCTAAGAAAAATCTATCAAGTTTCTCAAAGATGTGTCCTAAGGGGATCTTTTGTTGGTCCATGTAATGGCACCACTATTTGTTTAATTTCTCAAAGACCATTGATTGTTATGAAATTCCAAAACTCAATTTTTGAGTGCTTAAAACCCATCCTTCCATCTTTCTTGTCTACCATCTCTAAGGTAGCATTAAAATCTCCTCCTACAATCACCATTTCTTTCGTAAGACAATTCAACACTGTATATATTTATTGCCAAACTTCAAAGTATTGTCTCACCTGAGAGGGGCCATAAATTATCAAAACATAAAAAATCACTATTTAGTCTAAAAGAGTGGACTTCACTCAATTGTCACGAATCATAATTTAGCACATCCTCCATGAATCATAATTTAGACCACCAACAACACAATTAGCCTCCACGAAAGTTCCTAACCACGACCTCCAACTTTTCATCAGTACATCAGAGTCCTCTTTCCAAAGCTTTGTTTCTTATAACAAGACCATATCTATTTTTGTTTGATCAAAACCCCAATTGATCAAATGTTTCTTGTCAAGGGCATTGCATCCCCAAACATTCTAGCTTAGTAGTTTCATTTCTCTTCACAAAGGGACACACCCTTCCCTACTAGTAGTTTGCCCTACCCTTTTTCACTACTCACCATTTCTAGTCTAAATTTTCTTGATTTTTTCCTTCTAGATTTCTTCTCTCCTAATCTGAACTTATTCAACTTTGACTTTCATTGTTCTACTGTCCTTACTTCCATGATACCCTCTTCACCCAACAACCCCCATTCTTCATCTTCCTCTATTGAGGACCATCCTTCTAAATCCTTGCTTGAAACATTGCCACCATCTAATATCTTACAAGACTCTCCCACTACCTGCTATGTATTTGAAGGCCTAGTAACCCTATTACCGGCACCATTCTATTTCAAAATCCTTTCTCCCATTGCTTCCATAACTTTTTCCACCATTGATATAGCTTCCCCTATCAGAGAAACCACATCCTCCTTGCCATTGTTGTTTGGATCGATTGAGGATATAGCAGCCGCATATACCCTTTCTCGACTTTGTTTTGATTGTAGTCTAGCCTTATCATGAGTCTAAGTTCTCATCGCCTAATCTTGACACAAAGGCTACTCATACTACCCCTTTTCCTGAATATGTGAACCAACCATATAATAGTCATAGGGTTCCTTGCTCCCAAGCTCTAGTGACTTGCTCAAATCATGTCGATCCACAATACCTAGTTTTTTCTATATTTAATTTCTCTTATAGAATTATAGGTGGGGGTTATATTTTTCTTCAATCTAATCGATTCACAAACTTCTATCGATATGAAATATAAGTTTTTTATAAATTTATAAAATAATTTTATCCTTATGCAACTAACTTTATATAGATTATTTTTCAATATTATTTTAATGATTTCAACAAAAAAATTTATTGTACAGTTTTTTTCAAATTTGATGTGTTGCTTCTAGATTTGATTGTGTAGTATTGTTTTCATCAACATTTTGGATCACACTCTGTGATCCATCATCAAGATGAGATAGAGATCATAAGAAGTAAAAAATACTACACAATGAAATCCAGAAGGAACACATCAATTTCATGGATTGTGGAAATCTACTAGCTTTAATTTTTCAGATTTGTTAAATAATTCAAAATCCATCTCATTTTAAAAATAATTCAATATATTTAAATAGACTTAAAATTATATAGATTATTTAATTTTATTTAATATAAATTTAATAAATTTACTTTATTAATTAAATTATTTTAAAAAAATTGTTAAATCATTTAACCTTATCAATTTGTTTTTAATTTATACATGTTTAATTCCATGATTGCAATTTCAATATATACTTCTAATTAATTTAAACATGTATTTCTTCATACAATTATAATTTACATTTGTGTACCACTATTGGTACATTTATGCACTACTATTGGGACATTTGTCAACAAATACTAGCGATTTTGAGTTGACGGTTATTGGAACATCTTTAGTTAGGTATCGGGCGACACTTTAAAATGTGTAGTTTTTGACCTTTGCGCACATAACTGATTCCACAGTGTGCATCATTACTACCCAGAAGCCAGATCAATAGCTATAAGCAGTTAAGTCGCATACGAAGACAACTAAAAAAAAAAATCAAAATCCGATCTACCATTTAGGATCTGTGAGTGCACAAAGTTAGCTATGACGGCTACTGGTGCTCTTCCCCTACCTTCTCGTGCAATAAACATATTTGAGACTCTTAAAGGGAAATTCTAAGGTGCACATCCCATAGAATAGATTTCTTTTTGGTAAAAATAAGAAGGAGAATCATTCAAAAAGGATTTAGTAGTTACAACAGTCTCTTCAACTTCTATTAAAATATTTGAATAGGACAAAAAAGTGAATTGTTAACATGAAGAAACATTCAAAACAAGATTTGATGAGGGAATTTATGTTTTGAATAATTAATTTTTAATAGTAAAAAGAGAAGCAAACACTTTTCAGTTTATATATGCAATAAATTTATTAAAAAGAATATTTTTTTATGAATAAAAATTATAAACAAACTGTTGTTTAAGTCAATAATATGATAAAATGATAAAAATATTTAGAATTTAAGTAATTGTTGATTTCAAAATCGAATAATTCTTCTTTGATTGTGAACAAAAGAAAATAATGTCAATGTTACCATATATTTTTATGAAAATATATTTATTTTAAATTTTTCATAAAAAAATTGTCTAATATAATCCTAGAAAATATAGTTCAAATGAAAAATATATGATTTATCAATAATTTGAAGTAATAATGATTAATTTTACAGATATTTGATAGGAAGCAAAGTGAAGCGCTGCGAAACATCGTGAATAAAGGAGAAAAAGATGTTTGAAAGGAATGGTGAACACACATTTCCAGGAAATATGAGAAGATAGACCTGACTAGAATTGCTGTGTAAACACGGGCAACCGGAAGACATGTGGTATGTATGAAAGTAGAATAAATGCAGAATAAGCAATTTCTATACAACTTGAACGATCGACGGTTAAAAATGCTCCTAAACCCTGCAAGATGACTGAAATCATCTTGTGCGTTCATTTTTTCCTCAGCTCTCCCCTGTCGACGGCATTAATTTTATTAGATAGGACACTGATATTTTGTTCCCTAACAAAGCGGGAAAGCCCATAATATTGACTTAAGTAATTAAAAATGTGTTTAGCTGTACGGTTTAATTTTTGATAATGAAAGTCAAATTCGCTAGTTGTTTTACTGCTTTCCGTCATTTCATTCAGCGACTGCTATTTCCACAGCGCGGGGCCCATGATTTTCCCTTTCATACCTATCAAACAAAATTTGTTCAAGAAAAGTAACATTCTTTATTTTTTAATTTTTTTAATTTTGGAAAAGCCACATTCTTAATTACAACTCAAATGTATTTTTTTAAATTTGTTTACATTTTTCAATTTATTTTAATATATATAAATAATAAACCTAATGCAAATGTAGTTATTACTAGCAATTGCATTCTTCGTGTGTAATGGATACGTCGAAGAGGCTTTGAAGGTTAATTAGGAAAAAAATTGGTCTATTTTTGCCTACATGTGTATAATACATGACAGTGAAAGGGAGGGTGGGTGATAAGATAGAGATTGAGATGGAGAGAGGGAGAGATAGAGAAGGAAGAGATAAATGTATAGAGATAGAGAGGGAGGGAGAGATAAAAATAGATAGAGATATAAAGAGAGGTATATAAGAGAATGAAATGTAGTGATAGGGAGATAGAGAGATATAGAAGCAAGAGATATAAAGGAAGCGTGAGAGAGAGAGAATGAGAGATATAGATGGTGAGATAGGAGAGAGATAGGTAGAAGAGGGGGAGAGAAGGGGAGATGGATCTATATATATATATATATAGGGAGAGGGAGAGAGATAGATATAAAGAGAGAGTGATATAGAGAGATAAATAGAGACACGAAGTTAGGGGTAGTGAAAGATATGGATATAGAGAGGAGTGAGAGGGAGATAGAGAGAAATAGAGATAAATAAGTAGAGATAAAGATATAAAGTAGGAGAGATGGAGGGAAAGGTGGAGTAAATGTGTGTGTGTGTGTGTGTGTGTGTGTGTGTGTGTGTGAGAGAGAGAGAGAGAGAGAGAGAGAGAGAGAGAGAGAGAGAGAGAGAGAGAGAGAGAGAGAATGTAAACCAGTAATACCCACAACTAGCTCCTCATCAATTCTGAACTTAGCACCATAGGGAATGAGGATTCCATTATTCCAACCATTAACAAACCCTTTCGTTGCTCTAGAATCATGACCATGTAGGGTTTTTATGTATGGGATGAGGCCACCATTCGTAATCTTAGTCCACATATCCTTTCTTTTCTCCCACTTATGACAAGAAGTCGGCTCAATCCTATTTTCATTTCCCCCATGCTCAAATTGCTCCTACCAATTCTAAGGCTCAACATCACATAAATAGAGCAAAACTTGAAGACAAAAAATCAAGAATCCGAGAACAATTTTGAAGCCCCAATATTATGTCTACTCAAATTATTGCAAGAAGTGGTTTCACACATGTGATGGGACTATATCATTAATACTTATCCGTTGTGAATCCATAAAACCTATAGCATCTTTTCATGCCAGTTCACTCAAGTGTATCAAGAAAGTTTCCCCTTCCCTCCATCCGTTTGATTTTTTTCATAACCCACACCCAAATTCACCACGTAGTTTGCAAGTTGGTTGCCTTCCCGATATACATGCATGATTCAGACTTCATCCAACTTGTAAATCATATTGAGGCATTCCTAGATTAAGTGTTTGATTGTCTAGCTGGGCTTCGTATGATTAAGCAGAAAATTAATAATATTTAGGGAGTCACTTTCAAACCATACCTTTTTATGACCTCCCTAAATAGAAAGTTGAAGCCCAAGGTAAGCTGTAGAAAAATGATACTTCACATAAATAAAAAAGTTTAATATAGTAAAAGTGCAGGAAGAAATAACAAAAGTATAAGTAAAGAAAAATATAAATGGGGTAAATGGGGGTAAATGTAGGGAAATTTTGGGTGAGGGGTCTTAGTAGGTCATCTATTTTCATTAAACCAATGAAACTGAAATTAAACAAGAAATTCAAGATGCCTATTCACAAAAGTTTAAGGTGTGATAATAACAAGAATTGTAACGTTGAAAAAATAATTTTACCATTATTTGGTCTAGCAAATTTTGTAGATCAATTGTTGAAACTATCGTCCTTTGGTTATTAAGATGACTTTGTGATAACAATAATGTCACACACTTTGGGCTAAGTGGGATGATCAAAATAAACAACACATCTTAATTTGTATCAATATAGTGAAGAGATTACCAATAATTTAATGATAGTAAAATAATAAGTTGTGCATCATTTCATAGTTGTACTTAAAATTTTATAATTTTAAATATTTTAAAGAATTTTCTATCATTTATTATTTTATTTTTTATATATTATTTTTTAATTTTTGATTATGTAATATCATTCTATTTTATATAACTTTCACTACAATTAGTCATTTTTCATGATATCTTAGTATTACATCATTAACTGCGATATCTAGTGTATGAATCTGTAACATCCTAAAAATGCACCCCTTGCAATTTTCGACTGCATTTGGGTCTTCGTCTTAGTTTTTGTGCCCCTTGGCTTGATTAGAGACTTGAATATGCTCATGAAAATTAAAAATACATTGCAGTTCAACATAGCACTCTGCCTACACCTTGATCCTGCCCCAAAATAGGGCAGGACCAAGGCATGGCACCCTGGGATTCCCTATTTGGGACCTATCATAGGGTCCCTCCCTTTGGCTCATTTCAAATTGGGGTGTGAAAATCCCCCCTATGTAAGTCCAAGTCAAAAAATTAGTCAATTAAATCCCACTGGCATGTATATAAGAGGGATATCCCCTCTCATATATATATCTAGGATTCCTAGACCTTTGATCATTAAATTAACTTGGCTTTGTTTTGTTTCTTTTAACATTTTTCCTATTAGAGCTATCCTCAAATAAAAATCACTAACTGAAACATTGGGAAACTTGATTGAACTATCTTCGAAACAAATTTTTATAACCTCATTTAAATTTTGTAATCTCATTAGATTTAGAGAAACGAATGCAATAGATGATGTTTGATCCATAATAATTGAGCCTAGGTGAGATGTTTTGGAATTATGCAAACTACCGAGTGAACTAAAAGTGCTTTACAAATATTGTACCAACATACAACTACCTATTGTATGACTTCTTGCTTTCAGATGTCTTATTGTCATGATGTTAGAAAGTTCTTCACAATCACAAAAAACCACAATCTACACTTCAGTTTGTGAATTTCTTAACTATGCTACCATTTAGATTCAAATAATTATTTATACATCTTTCTAAATTTTTAAATTAATACATACCAAAATGACTGCCTATTTTCATCATCGTTGGCCACCGAACTTACACCGACTTTCTTGTGACAAATTTTGTGTATAGCGACTCTTCTCAAGAATTAAAAGTCGCTCATCTCCCGTTAGCCACTGTTTTGTTTTAAAATTTATTATTACTCATGGGGACAGGCAATAAAGGAAGGCAGAACCTCCAAAACATTGGAGTCATATAACGTGTTATTGTGGGTTGCAAAATCAACGGTGTTATATAATGTGTGATGAACTTTCATGTTATGCAGTTTTCTTACATATTGCATTTTTGGAGTCAGAATAGCCGCGTCATTAAAGAAAACGTCATAGTAGAGTTGAGTGAACTGAATGCTACAATGTGTGTGATCTCTTCCATAGCCCATAAAGTAGCATTCATAAAGTGGTATAACTATTTGATAAAGTGGTATAACTATTTGATAGGGTATCAAGAGTTTTTTACCTCTTTGGCTATTCAATAGGGTAGCATGAGTTTTTAGATGGACTAAGGGATATCCATTACCTCTTTTGGATGGAAAGTTCATCAAATGGACATCGAAATTGTATTTTTGAATGGCGATCTCAAAGATATAATATATTAATTTGCTGCACCATGTATCAATTAAGCATTCATATTTTTGTTTAGATAAATGGACAGGCTATTGAAACACCTCAATTTTTTTTTCTAATGTTCAGCTCTTAATTTACCCAGACTAAAGATTAAACATATAAAACAAGTACATAATTAAAAAACCTTTTGAGTAGCCGGATAACCCATTAAATAAATAATAATCACTTATAGTTATACAGATCTCTCATAATAATTTTGGAACTTTTCAAAGGGATGTTAAAAAGCAAAGGTAGGAGTTCGGAGGTGAGAATTATCAATAGTCAACTCTATTTCTTGTTAATATAAAGCAATCAACCTTCTTTGATTTCATGAAACATTGATTACGTCAGATGTTCTAAGTCTTTTATAATCATTTTTAGAAATCTGAACCAAATCCCTTTGAGCTAATACTATTTAGTGTTATGTGTTGTAAAATCATTGACTGAGGTGTAGATCGTGGCCTAATTACGGAGCTTCTTTATAAATTAGGCTTCTTGTTTCATTTGATCCATGTAGACACATAAAATTGTCTTCATGATTATTTTAATTTTTTTATTAATTATATAGACAATGTCTATATAATTAAGTCATTAATATTTTTTTTATTAATTCATTAAACTCTTTTACTTAAATCTATTTTTTAATAAATCCATAATTTTTACCATCATACATTTGACACGTCCAGTGGGACCTTGTCTTTTTTATTTGGTTTTAGCTTGATTCCATGTCTTTAAATTTGCAGGCATAAACACATTTAATGTTTAATTTATGCATTCAAATGATTCAATTATGCATAACATAATTATATAACTATATTTGCGTATTTGTGTATGTGTTAAACAACAGTATTTGTGAATCATTGTGTTCCAGCAAAGATTGTGTCTTTGAGTTATCCTTAGCAAACAAATCTGCTTGTTTTCTTTGTGCATGAATATAACAGTTGATGTGGTTTGTTTGAGTTTCCACAATTTGTGTGCTTGTCTAACAACCCGTTTCAACAAATTCATTTTCTGCATATGTGCAATCATTCCAAATCAGTCCTCTACATGACATCACTTCTGCACATTCTACACTTGGTGTACATGTACATGCTGTGAATATGCTTGTAGAGGTAAAGCCTTTTCAACAAATTCATTTTCTGCAATAATTTCCTTTATGCATTCTATCAAATAGTGTACATCTTTTATGGTTTCTAAAGGCGTTTCAAACAAATGTATTTTGTGCCTATCCTAAAGTCATTACACTCCATTGTGTTTTGTTTTGATTGTTTGTTTTTTTGTTTGTTAGATTGTGTTTTGTTTGGATTGTTCGTTTACTAGTTTATGTTTTGTTTTGAATGTTTTTATATATTAGTTTCTATTAGTGTTTTATTTTTATTTATTTTTAAGTTTAGATTTGATATTTTAATTTGTTTTTTGTTTAGATTGGTGTTTTAGTTTGTTTTAGTTTAGATTGGTTTTTTTGGTTTTGGACTAAGTCTAATGGACTAACAAGTGGTGCAACTTTGTTTTCATATGTCAAAGAGTTGGAGATAAAACTACTAATGATTTGTAAATGTAGTTTTGGCTTGGTTTTTTAATGAGTAATTCAGATTCTATTTTATAAATGGTGAATGAACCCTATTTGTCTTAGACTAATTCACATTTTGTTTGGTGTTTAAAAAGAACCAAAGTGTTTGGTGCATTTGCATACATTTATATTTTCATTTTAGTAGATTCTAGGATAAAAACAAAAGTATCCTCTTCCCTTGCCTTCAGGATCTTAGGTGTAAGAGAAATTATTATTGTCTTTTGAGAGGTGTACCTTGGTGAGAAAAGAGCTACTCACCCTAAGGGAATGACCTCAAGCGGTGAATTTAATTTGGTCTTCCATTTGAAAGAAGGATAAGGCAAAAGCTAAGTCTAATCGATATTAGTGCTTACAGTATAGTGCTAGTTTGAAAGGAGGTATACTTAATGTATATATACTCTAAGTTTGATTGGTTAAATCCCTAAGTAGCTTGTTGGATGCTCGTAAGGTATCCCTCCCCCCACCCCCCGTATTTTGACTAAATACTTAGGTTAGTAACTCACCCTTTTGATTGAGTTGGTGTGATTATTATAGTGTAAGGGGATAGCTAATACATATGTATTATATGATTTATGTAAGGGGATAGCTAATGCATATTACCTCAATCATCATATTATATGATTTGAATTTTTCTAATCGAATGCATATCTATTATATATTTATAAATCTTATATCGAATAAAAAATTATTTTTCAATATACAAAATATGTGCTCAACATATCACATGATTAACTTTGATTATATTTTATATGATTCCTTCTCTTTCAAGTAATATGCAATTAATGTTCTTTCAAGACTTGAACTACTAGATATTGAAATACATTAAAGACAAAATATATTTAAAGATTTCCACTTAGTATACACACATTTAATAAAAAATTCAGAAATGATATTTCAATATTAATTCAAGGCATATGAAAATATATACAAGACAAAATTTCATTAGATCACCCATATAGCTTCAATATTGTAGGTCAAAAAACATAAACAAGGCTCAGAAATAGTACTATAACATTTATTATAATATATATCCTTTACACATATACTTCCAACATGTTTATTTTCTCTAAGCCAATGCCCTAGTCAAAAACTTGTTTAGCGATGACATCATTCAAGTTAGAGGTGTGTGATCATTTTAATTTCTATAGATGTCAATCTATACAAAAATATATTTGCACAAATGTACAAATACTTTCACACATAATATAATACAAAGATTCAAAAATATCTTAGACATTGTATCATCTATATAATCTAGACTATAACTATGGGATAGAAATAAGAACAATCATTTAAAGGTATAGGTACATTACATGTATTAAAAATGGTCATCTATTGGAATAACCATCCAAACATTTGATGGTAGTTATACACAACAACAATCATCTAAACATCTAGATACATTTCAATTCCATTAAAAAACATGTATAGAAAAAATTTCTATAAGTTGTGTGGCAGAAAATTTCAAAGAGGTTATTAAAAATAAATATTAAAATAAACAATTAAACAAAAATAAATTATAAACAGTTTTTAAGGAATTTTTTCTCAATCATTCAATGAAGTAGTATTAAAATCATTTCCAAATATTTAATTTTGAATTCGATTAAATATTTTGATAAATCTATTTACTTTAATTAACTTGTCATCAGTATATTTTTAAATTATTGTATTTGTTGTCAATTCCTAAATTTTGTTTATTTCAAGTTCATTCTTTTTTTGGGTCAATAAATTTACATTTTGGTATTAACATTTAAAATTTGAGTACATACACCATAATAAAAAATAGGGATAAACTCTAGACTAGTCTAAGAAGTATGAAAGTCTAAAAACTATTCAAGTACTATTTTTTATGGAGACCGATTCACCCAAACAAAGAACAAAAAACTACTAACAAAACAGAGCCATTGTCAAAATAAAATAATCTTATTAACAAAGAAACCCTACTTTTATTTTTCTTCAAACTGGGGTAATTTACCCAATAGTCATCTAGATAAAGCTCAACCTTTTTGCCCTCTCCCTACTACTTCATCTTTGCATCTCAATCCATCCTCCTCTCCACTTCAGTGGTGTGAATATAGACCTATAAATCCTCCCACACCTCACAGGCCTCCTCAGATCTAGCAATCCTATCCACCCCATCCCTCCAAAGCATGAAAATATGGTATTCAACATTAATCCTTTCTAGTGTCACACCTTCTCCAAAGGGTATTTGCAACCCCTGCCCAATGATTTCTCTTCCCAACAAAGAAACCAATCCATATAGAGAGTGTCCTAGAACACACACCTTGGCCACTCATTCCACTTTTGACTCTGATCCAAAGGTAAGACCCCAAGCCACCAGCATCAAAATGATGTCCATGTTGGTCCTGTACTTGAACTCAGACACTAGAAACTCATCACCAAGAAATTTCTTTATGATTTACAAAAACTTCTTATCGTAAAACAAGAAAATTTCACCCAACCTTTTATTTGTAATTCATCCCAGAAAAAGCCAACTATTGTTTGATGGAGAGAAAAGTAAAATTTGCTCCCATCTCTACAACCTATGCATAAAAGACCCTACCCTCAATCCTCCAAGATTCTTCACCATGCCACGACACCAAATCCAAACACAAAATTCTTTAAAACTTGGAAAACCTATAAGCATGCATCAATTAAAATAAATAATGAATTTGGTTAACTTGAATACAAAATCCTAACACCTCAACTCACATGCCACACTCAACCATACCAATGAATGAAAGCTTGTAATAATGACAAGTAGGGTAGTGGAGTACTTAAATTTGATGACGAATTAAAACTCAATTTGAAACATTTAAATTTCCTACCACCTTTCGACAACAAGATGGCCAATCAGGTAACAAATGGAAAGCATTAATTAGCCCAAGCCACATGACACCCCTTATCATCTCACTAACTAACTATCTGCAAGTCCAATTCACACCCCAAATCGGACAAAGTTTTTGCCTCCATATTTCCCTCTCTACCAATATGGGAGACTTTTAAAGCTTGAAAAAAAATTAATTTCCTACAATTAATATTAATAAATTTATTAATTCACCAACACTACGAGGACCCCTTAGCAATTGCATGTCACAATTTTTGAATCCCCTTCTAAATACAATTTTGTTACTTTGAGATTACTTGCCAATTCTAACACCAACATTGCAGCTCTCACATTGGCTTCATTATTTATTCCATTTGGTAACCTATGAGCTCCTTTTGCCACAATCACACCTTCGTAATTTTTTGCAATACATCCCGTAACCAAGACACCTGGATTACCTCACATTGCTCCAACGAAGTTGATGTTCATCCATCCTTTCTCATATTTTTCCCATTGACACATGTTCTCCAGGACATGCATAGGAGTTAAGCTCCTGGGTCCATTAACAAGCCAAAATTTGAGGAAAGGCCACTGTGATTTGGGGATCTTATATGCCATACTAAAAGGACATTTCTAAAAGTTATGATTTATTCTGGACATAGTCACCATCTCCAAAATAGTTCATTCAATTCTATCCTATACTCTTTCCCCTCTTTCCTCCTTATTCTAGAAGATCCACATGTTCGTCTCCTTCCATAATTCCCAGATAACAATCGAGGTCACCACTATCCAAATAATGGAATATATCAACTTCTTTGTTTCCACATGCCAACTTTGAAAAAGTTCAAGTAAACTTCTAGGAAGTGGTGTACTCCAATTCAATTTTTGTTTTAAAGTTGTGTCAAATCATAATTTAGAAGTAAATGATTTAGACCTTCACTTTCAGATTTACAAAAGGCACATCGAAAAGGACCATTTAAAACCAACTTACTCATTATTTCCGCCATGATAATGCATGCTTTTAGTGCCAGCCATATGAAAACACCTACCTTGGGAAAACAATGGTTATTCCAACACAGTTTGTATGGCCAATCTTCAACTAAACACTCCTCAAGCAACTTATACCTAATTTTAATAGAGAAACTTTTAGGTTTTGAGCCACAACATTATAACTCATCGGTATTATCTATCAAAAGTGGAATGTATCCTTGCACAATATTATCAAGAATCTCCCTCTGGTGTTGATTAATCTGCAGTCCCAGAGTGTCTTTCCACATCCAAACATCCAACCCATTCACTCTCTTTTTCTCCATATAATCTTTAACTTTCTAACCCCAACATCCCTCTACGATTTTAGTAATCTCAACCACTCATTCTTTTCTTTTTTTAAACTGGCCACCGTTCACAAGAATCTTTCCAAAAATCCACCTTCTCCGCATTCCCCAATTGCGAGGTAATATGATCTACGATAACTTTCTGGCAAGACAATAGGAAGTTCCAAATCACTGAACCCTTTGGTGAGTTTTGAATGATGAATATTTAGTCCCTTTCTCGAGAGTCTAAATACTTATGGGACAAAAACTTGGTCCATTTCTAGCTTGGTCTTTTCTACATTTTCCAAATCAATTTGGCTCCCATCGCCTCATTAAGAAGGCTCTAATTTCTCAGTCCTACACCACTAGAGACTTTGGGCTTACAAATTTTGTCCGATGCTATAAGTGAGATTTTATCATGCTCGTTCTTCCCATTCTATAAAAAATTATACATATTATAGTCACACAAATATGTCCAGCTTAATTAAATAAATAATTGCTATTTATTTGATTAAAAATCCACTAGCTAATAGTTAATTAAATTAATATTTAATTAATTCATCTTCAAATATTCTCCTATTAATTAAATAAATTATTCAATTTATTTTAATTAATTCATTAAAGCAAATTCACAATCAATTAAATGAATAAACTCTATTTATTTAATTAAATCCCCTTTTTTCCTCTTTTAAATAAATTAAATTAAACATTTATTTAAATCATTATTCCCCCCCCACTTGCATTTTCCTACAAATGCAACTTGCACACATTTTTTTGAAATCAATTAATTTTATTTTAATAAAATCCTATTTTTCCCTCACCCACCAAACCCACTTGCATTCCTAAAACCCCTTCTAGATTCTTCTAACCCCTTCCTAATTAGCCTAATCCATTCCCTAATTATTGTCACATTCCTAAGCAACTTTAAGTCACTTCTCAAAGACTTCAAAAGTCTTTGAAAAGCATTTAATGCTTTGTGTGTTCAATAATTTAACCTCCAAAGTCTTCCAAAACCACTAATGGCTCTTACATGACCATTAATGGCTCTTACATAACCATTTATGGTTATTTCAACTTGCACTCTGTGTCTCCTCAAGAATTTATTGCTTTGACCATGTTTATCCCTTTTTCCTTTGCACAAGAGTTTATCCATTGGATAAAAGCTTTATTCTTTATTTATCCATTCAACTAACCTTGACCTTAACTCCCAAGGTCATGTCAAGCATTTAATGCTTATTCCCTCTCCTCTCAAACCTATCTCACATTGACACTTGTCATCCTGGGATTGGATTGAAAGCCCTCACATGGATCTTAGATCATTCAATCTTGACCCTTGTTGAGATTACTCAATCTCAACCATCCATTGCTCCATTTTTCCTATAAATAGAGCCCATTTCTTCATAATCCAGATCCTGAAAACTTGTATGCATTTAAGCTATAGGCATTTTGAGAGAGAATTTTAGCATAATCAACTAATAATATTGTCATTTTGAATAAAATAAATCATTTTAGTATCCATAGCATAGTATTAGCTTTTTATTCCCATTTAGAGCAAATACTTCAATCTCAAACCTCCATAAGCATCCATAGTGCAAAAAGCTGCTGAGAGCTACACTATTTTGGAACTTGGAGAGGAGAGGAACAAAGCAGAAGAAGCCAAGAGCATGTTAGGAGGCATTTGGAGATGCCTCATCATATTTACCTTCTTAGTTAGATATTCTATCATGCTTTTGATATCTCTTTTGATATGCTTGTGTAGGAATGTATTTTGTTTGTGATTTCTGACACTAACAGTTTGACTTTTCTTCTTGTTTGTGTTTTTTTATCATTGACTAACCTTCCCTTTTTGCAGAGCATCATTTGGTGAACTCGACGTGAATCCAAACACCTAAAAAAACACTTTCTTTTTGACAACTAACATGTTTGAATGTTGAATTTGACACACAGGTTGCGCTTTAGCGCTATTGATCACGTAGTAGTGCTATTGCAACTTGTTGTTCTAGTGCTATTGTTCTTACAATAGTGCTATTGTACCAAGTTTAGCACTATTGACCTTGTTTCAGTGCTTTTGAAATTATTTTGGTGCTATTGAGAATGTTTTAGCACTTTTGCCATCACTGTCATTTTTCTTCTTTTAGTGCATTTGTGTTAAATAGCGCTTCTGTTTAAACACAAAGTAGTGCTATTGTAATAGAACGTTGTAAAAACGGCCCTGTAACTGAAAAAAGAAAAATTCTTAGGCTTGTAGAAGCCCACCATAGGTTCAGTTTTTACTAACTATTTGTCTCTTGTGCAGGTCTAAAAACCAAACTCCTTAAAAATCAAAAACTTCCTTTTGGTGTTTTAAAATTGAAGAACACAAAAATTTGCTTTCTTGCAAGCTTAGGATCAAACTTTGTATTTGGTGCTCTAAAATTAAACAAAACAACTTTGTTTATTGGAAGTTTAGGCTTAACTTTTCATTTGGTGCTTAAAATCAAGAAGACAAATTCATTTCTAGCATCAAACTTAAGCAAAAATTTACAATCCACACTTCAATTTTTGGTGCAATTAAAACTTACAATCAACTTATTTCAAAAATTTTTGCAAAGCAATTTTTCCTTCATACGTGCTTCAAATTAAGTTGACCAGGATTTTCAAAGTTCTAGTTTACTCAAAATTTTGCATTTGAGGTTAAAAAGAACACCATGATTGTTGGAGCAACATCTCCAAATAGTTAAAACACATTGCGATGGCAAGTTAAAAAGAACAAGTGCATTTCGTGTTTGGCACACTTGTGCAAAAAGTTGGTCGGGTGGTCCTACTTCTAACACACACTATCCTCTCCCTTGGCTTTCATGGTCCTAGGTGCAAGAGAAAAGTGTTAGTAACACTCAAAATTTTATCTTTTTAAGAGAGGCCTGCCAAGAGACACATCACTCTTGGGAATGACCTCGCGCGGTAAATCCTTCGAGCCGCTATATAAATCAGGTGAGAGCAAAAGCTATAGCCTTGGGTATAGTTGTTTCTATAGTGTAACTTGCCGAAAGGACAAATGGGCCCCACCACAAGTTACAAGGCTCTTAAGTGAGTCATTGCAGAATGAACTTATGTCCAAAGACATTGAAAATGACTATACACCTTTAAGTAGTAGCCCACCCGTTCTATTGATTGAGAATATTTGAGATATAATTCAATGCAAGAGCATAGATGGTTTTGCTCCCAAGATACTCACCATACATATTTCCTTGAGTAGAAACATAGCTTTTTGAAAAGTCACTTGTGGCTTGATAAAAGTGGTGACTCCCCCATCATAGGGATCATCTATTTGTTATACTCGCACAAGACTTAGTATATCACATCCTTACCTGCCATGGTGGGATTCATAAGGTATGTAGTACCAAAGTCGAAGAAATATCAAGATGTGGGCTGAATTTATCACAACTGGCCATTTGACCTTAGGGATACAAAGTGTTTGAAGTGTCTTCATGTTATTCAAAGACCAAAGTACAAATTGAGCCGACTTCAAGCTTTGGAAAGAAAAACACCTAAAATACACTTAAAGGAAAGGGTCATAAAAAGTCCAAGGATTGGGTTGATCTAGACCTGTAGACACCTAAAATTGTCCAATCTAATTAAATAAATATTTTATTTATTTAATTACTTTAGCCTAATTCTTCTATTAATTAAATAAATCTTTATTTATTTAATTAATTCATTTATCCTCTTCTAGCCTTATTTCTCATTTGAATAAATACCTCTATTTATTTAAATTATCCTTTTCTTAAATTAAATAAATATCTTATTTATTTAATTGATCCCACTTCCTCTATTAATTAAATAAATCTTTATTTATGTAATTAATTCATTAGCCTTTTCTACCCATGACACATGTCATTCATCTCTTAATTCATACACTACCTACCTTTTCATTATTTTCTTATTTCCTCTACCTACCTTCTAATCATAGCCAACCATTTATCTTTTACACCTCTCAATCTTATCCCTCCATTTCTTATAGTGTCTTCTATCTAAGGAGATGCTTCCTTCATTATCAACCCGAACTACTAGATCAATTGACTACTTGACTACATTGCGCTTTCGAACATATGCGATCCTACTTGCAACCACATTTCTGTTCTTTGTTGAGCTCTTGTGCACACATAAAATCTGAGAGCAAATATATCAAGCAAGATCAATGGAGATAGGAAGAATGGAGATCCAAACCCTATTGGACATGTGATGGTATAATCTTTGTGATTTCATTTGATTTGCATTGTCTTAGGTAATCTTCATATGTTATGGTGGATCTTCGTTGTTGTTAGGCTAGGGTTTTGTGGTTGAATTCATTTAGTCTTTCAATATTATTGTTTTATCCATTTTCACCATAAACATTTTGGCACACCTGGTGGGACATGGATTTTTGTTAGATTTATGTTTTTTGCAGATTTTTCTAACCCTATATTGCTATTTTGTAAAACAATTTGGAGAATAACCTTGTGCAGCTAGGGTTTTGGACACAAAATCAAGATCTTGGAGAGATTTGATCATATCTCACAAATTGCTTGGAAATTTTGCACCAAATATTTTTTGTAGGTTGAAGAAAGTATCAAGAGCTCTCATTCCAAAATTCAGAATTTTTGGAGGACATTTTCATTTTCTATGAATTTTTTATGATTTTTCATAAAAAAATAATTTTGAGAGAAAATGAGAAAACATTTTGGATTTTCCTACATTTTTGGAAATCTTTCATAATTATACATAGGATATGTTCTTTGTGATTTTAATTTTGATGCAAAATATTTCCCTAAAAATTGGATCTTTAAAAATTAGGGTTTTTCCTTATTTTGATCAAATGTCACAAACGGCTTGAATTTTAGCATCAAAAGTTTTTTGTAGGTCAGGAAAAGTATTAGAAGGATTCAGTACAAATTTTAGATTTTTTCGATCAAATTTTCATTTTATATGAATTTTTTATGAGTTTTCATAAAAAATTAATTTTGAGAGCAAATTAGCGAATTTTTTGAATTTTCTTACATTTTTGGAAATCTCTTAAAATTATACATAGGATCTATTCTTTGTGATTTCAAATTTGATGCAAAATCATTCCTAAAAAATTAGATCTTTGAAAATTAGAGTTTTGCATTATTTTACTCATCTCTCACTAACTGCTTGGATTTGTTGCAGAAATTTTTTATGCAAGTTTGGAAGACCATCAGGACTCTCCAATAAAAATTTTAGATTTTTTGGATCGATTTTGCATTTTATATGAATTTTTTATGAGTTTTCATAAAAAATTAATTTTTGGAGCAAATTAGCAATTTTTTTGGATTTTCTTACATTTCTAGAAATCTCTTGAAATTTTACAGGTGGTATTTTTTTATGATGAATCAGATATTTGAATTGGTCAACAAAATACATTGTTGAAGGCCCCTTTTTCACAAAGTCTTTTGGATCTAAAATTTATCTAACTTGTGTGCTTGCGGGAAGGGGTGATCATTTGAAACAATCCAAACTACTAACAAATCTTTGTTGCAGAACCTTGGCAAGGGTTTTTGATCTTTATTGTGTGCCTTATTCTCATAGACTAGCAAACACTTCAATTGGTGCACTAAAATTGAACCATTGTCTTTTGTGTCTTGAGCAATAAGCTCTTTTTGTTTCATCTTTAGAGGGTCTATCTCCTTGTGTGGTCATTAGGACTACTAGTGAGGAGAGAACGACCCAAGTGGTAGCAAAAGAAAAACCATCTTCTTCCAAACCACTATAAATAACTGTATCCATGGTGAAAACTATGGATAACGTGTGCTGATTAGTTCATACCGACACTATGTCTCCCCATAAACCCGTTTGATCAAATTTATTTGATCATTTATAGGGCGTAACCCCTACCGGCTGGGAGCCTTCTATATTTACAGAGCTGAAAGTGCTGCATGTATGGCCACACGAGCGGATGCCCTTACTAGCACCTTTTTGTTTTAGAAGCCAAAATCCTTCTAGTTGTTGGGGCAGGAGGTCAGACCTCTGGTAGCGGCCCACACACATACGGTTCTTAGTAGAGATACAAAGTTCACCACAGGGAGTTTTCGTGGGGACTGATGCTTGGCTGCCCTGAGAAGTGATTGCCAAGGGTGGAGCTAGTGGGGTCAAGCATCTAAGCATCTACTCTGAATAGCGTAGCCTTGGGGGAAACTCCATGTGGGATCAACAACTATTGTCTAGGCCAACCATAAGAATTGTGCTTGTCTTATTTTGAACAATCAAACATTCAAGACCAAACAATAAAACATTGTGTCTTTTGTGTCTTCAAGTGTATGCAAACAATTTTACATCAAACAATGCACTTTTCTTTGATTCATTTTTTAGTCTAAACACTTGCAAACATTGAGTCTTCATCAACACAGTGTCCTCTTGTCACGAAAATACAGTCAAAATTTCAGATTTGGTCACAACAAACAACTTCACAAATTGGAAAAATTTATAGTCCAACAAACAAGAGCAATCAGTTTTAGAATTCTTGAGCTTCCTAAGCTATCTCTTCAGGTTTTCATCTAGCATTCAACCTATCTTTGGGTCTCACAAAGTCCATCATTGCTTTACACCTTACATTACATTCACATTTGTCTAAACTTGAGTCAAAAGGTCACTTGCTTGTCCTCATCATACTTTGTCAACACACTACATACAACAAAATTTTACTAAGTGGTCCCTCATCAAGGTCTATCACCTTTGGGTCTCATTTGGTCTTACTTAGAGTCAAGGTCAACTTACCTCATCAAGAGAAACTATCCTCTCTTTGGAAGCCACACCTACTCTACTACATATATACTTGGTCTTACACTTTGGACATTACAAGTACACCTCAGATTCATTCACATTCCATCCAACTCTTGATCTTCCATACTCTTTCCATTTTCATCTAGTCTCACACATCTCAGTCAATACCTAGTTCATGGTTGAAACCCGTTTACAAAAATCTAGGAGAGAAGCTAAAGAGGCTCAAGAATCTGCAAACATGAGTTCTTATGAATATGACAATGATATCTTTTTCAATTCTGGTCATACTACATTACCTGACATGGATGCCTATAGAAACATTCCAAATGTTGAGAACATGGACACTACAAACAACAATGATACACACAATGACAATATGGACAACTTTTCCGTACATTCAGCAGAAGTGGAAGACACCATTATGAATCCTCATTTCAATCGATTGGTTGAGGAAATAATGAGGAGAGATAGACAATATTTTCTACAAGTGATGGCACAAAGTGGAGCCAAGATACCTTATGATTTTGACATGTCTCAAATAATGGAAAATCGACCTTTGCAACAACCTCACCTCAACATGGATCAAAGGAGGCCTAATAGTGGAGGCAATAGAGGACCACATCTTGTACCTAAATCACCATCATCTTTGTTTCAAAAACCTGAGGTTCCACATACACATGGTCAAGCATATGATACTCACCTTCGCAGACCATTATGGAAGTTTTATGTAGAAAAATATACTTAATCACATACCAATGCTAAGGATCAACCACCAAGGCAATTGGATATTCAAAGGCATGCTCAAAATTTGGACACAAGGAAACCCCGTGTCAAATTTGGGGGCAACACAGTAGAACAAACTCATGACATTCCTATAGAGTATGGAATACAAGGACAAAGTAGATATGTCATTCGTCAACATGACTCTATACCAAGTGGTCCATATACGCAGCATCATTATAGACCTCCTCCATATGAACATGTGTATGATCAATATCATCCATATATGCAACATTCTCCTCCTCCACCCGGTGCCTCAAGCATGGGGTTTGGTCCAAGAAGTCAGTCTCCACCAAAGAACAATTTGGAACAGCAAATCAAGGATTTACAAAAGAAAATGGAGGACATAAATACACCGAAGCCAACTTACACAATGAGAGACATATGTCCCTATCCATTTGACAAAAGCATTCCAATGCCTCCATTTCCTACACACTTTGTGACACCTAAATTTGATAAGTACAAAGGAAAAGGGGATCCTAAGGCACACATAAGACAGTTTTTCACAGCTTGCATTGAGGTAGCAGCAGAAGAGACATTTTGATGAGATTATTCCCACAAAGCTTAGGTGATCAAGCTATGGAATGGTTCTCTCAACTTCCACCTGAAATTAAGTCATGGAGTAACTTAGCAGAGGCATTTATCCAACATTTCTCCTACAACATAGAGACAGACATATCAGTCACCACTTTGTGCAACACCAAGCAAAGGGATGGAGAATCTTTTTCATCATTTTTACAAAGATGGAGGAATCTATCCAGGAGATGCTCTTGTGAAATTCCACAAAAACAAATGGTAGAGATGTTCACCCAGAATGTTAACAAAGACATTGGTTATGACTTGAGAAAAGCTTTCTTATCCACCTTCAAAGATGTCATTGAAAAAGGCTTAGCAACAAAGAAGGTCCTAATTGAACAAGGCATCGTCAAAATATTCAAAGAAAACAAAGATGACTTTAAAGGAAAAGACAAGCCAAGATTTTGGAACAAAAACAAGAACACAGTCAATGATGGTGTTGTTGATGCCAATACAGTGTGACCCAAATTTGTTTTTGCGGGATCAAGCTCTACAAACAACCAAGTGAATACTCAAACAACTTTCAAATCACGAAGGAAGTACACTCCATTGGGAGAACCACTTGAGTCTGTTTTCAAAAAGTTAGTGGCAAACAAAGTAATCATAGTTCCAGATTTTCCTCCATATGAACCAAAGGTTAAACCAAATTGGTGGAATGATGATGAGTATTGTGAGTTTCATAAGGGCAAAGGTCATAAAACAGGAAATTATCATCGACTGAAGAACATCATACAAGATCTCATTGATAGAGGTGACATTGAGATTGAGGGACACTCATCCAATCAAGAACATGAGATGTTTAAGGAACCATTCTCAAAGCATGACAAGGGAAAAGCTAAAACCACAGATGACCAAACCAACTATACTAGAGCATCTTATAACTATGATTCAACTATCAATCACATTCCAATGGATAATTATGTCTCTGCCATTATCATCAAGGACAAAATGCCTGAGAATTCTACCCAAAGACCCAAAATCATTCTGAAAGGAATTGGATCCTCTTCCGAACCTACCTCTAAATGTAATGTTACAACTCATCAAGGTAAATTCACTTTGCAAGGTGCTCCAGCTAAAAATACCACTTCCTCATCAACCAAGCTTGAGTATGACCTTGTAGAATAGTTAGGGAAGACACCCATGCTTATCTCAATCATTGAGCTCTTATGTATATCCCCCACACATAAAGCTATTCTTGGCAAAATCTTGAGAGACACTGTTGTCCCCACTGATCTGAACGTGGACCAGTTTCAAGCCATGGTGGGATACCTTTCTATTCCCCACTCCCTTACATTCACAGAAGATGATGATGCCTCCGTAAGTTAGCCACATAATGCACCATTACACATTGAAGCCTTCATACACAAACATCGAATAAAATGAGTCCTGATAGATGGAGGAGCAGGTCTAAACATTTGTACATTGAGCACTATTAAACAATTGGGATATTTTGATAAAGCTATGAATTCTACAAACAAAATTACCATCAAAGCATATGATGATGAAGAGCGTTCATCCAAGGGAACAATCACCTTACCTCTCAGAGTTGGGCCAATTACTAAGGATGTGGTTTGTCAAGTCCTTGATCTAGATCTCACATACAATATACTATTGGGACATCCATGGATTCATGAAATGAATGTAGTACCATCTACATATCATCAATGTATCAAGTTTCCACATAATGGAGTTGAAGTGACTGTCAAATCTGACCCAAATCCTTTTATATATTGCAATAACCCGTGACATGGATCAGAAATAACAATTCCAGTCAATCGACAAGCTATTCTTTCATTAGCATATGTTGATCCTAAATCCTTGAAAGCTTCTACATCCAAACAATCAGAGTTGAAAGAAAAGATCAAGATTAAAGACCTTGGATGTGGTGAGTATATCTTTCATGTTGATCAACTCCCACTATCTCCTAAGGTATTCAGTCAACAAGAACAATCTACAAACAATTTGCAATACCAAGGAATTGGGTATGAACCACCTAGTGTTGTGTCTACTAAGTCTGAATGCAAATCTCCTCTAGTGGTGCAAGTAGCTCTTGATATCAATAGTCCTAAGAGTGGTTCAAACAAAGAATCTATGGAGCATATCGCCAGCCCTCTTGAGAAATCACATATCCTTACCATTTCATCCACTCCTTCCATTTCCACTCCACTCCCGGACTTGGATCAATAAGAATCATGAAGCCCTTACTAATTGGGTATCAAAAATCAAGCTTTCAAAAGAAAAATCTAAAAGTCAAAAATAGAGAAAAGTCCTTCAATCCAAATCAAAATCAAAAGCTATTGGACTCTACAAAAATCAAAGTCAAGGATCCTACGATATAAAAAGAGAAAGAGATTATCTCCCCTAATATCAAAATAACTGGGGGCAAAAGTTCTAAAATTTTAAGTCAAAAAGCACACTTGTTGATCCTAAGTCTCCATCATGCTATCCTACTTTCACTTCTTTTAGCAATTATAAGCCTTCATAGCTCATCCACTTGTTTCACACATCCATTCCCTTTTGGTAATACATCATGGACCTTTAATGGAACTTCCTCGAAGGAATTTGTTATCAGGGATGCCCAAACTTCTTCAGGTGACATGCATATGGGCTTGTGTAGTCCACATGCTAGTAATTCTATCTCAGTTCCTTTATGAAGGAAGATAGTCACTCGAGCTACACATCATTCAGTCAAGGAACAATACAACTACAATCATAAGGTTAAGCCCCATACACTTGAAGTGGGCGACTTATTTCTCAAGGAAAATCCTAAAAATCAGCAATATAGATAGAAGAAGGACAAGTTTGAACCAAATTGGCTTGGTCCTTACATCATCATAACAGCCTATGGATCCGGTGCATATCATCTCTCAACTAAAGAGGGTGAACCTTTGGAGGATCCTATCAACAACATGCACCTTTGCAGGTTTACACATAGCTCTTCAGAATATCCTAATTCAAAAATACAAAAAAAATCAAAAAAATATCAAAAATACAAAAAAAATAAAATAAAATTCAAAAACACACACAAAAAAAATACTAAAACATAAAAAATTGTTACTTGGTGAAAACCTAGCAAACAGGTGCCTTGTGACACAAATAAAATAAAATAAAATTTTGAAAAACAAAAAAAAAACATTTCGTCCAATGGTGAAAACCACTTCGATGGTGCCCTGGGCAAGTACCATGGTGAAAACTAGGTCACCAGCACCATGTGTAGAGACATTGCTCCTCCGTCCTTCAGGATTCCATTTCATCCTTCACTTGGCACACACTCATAACCTATCCATCCATAATAAACTTACCCATTCCCATCATGGCTTGTTATTGATCTACCTAAGATTAGTTAGACATTCATAATAAACATTCCTTTTCACCTTTTTCCATCCATAATAAATCAACTCCTATCTGTGGCTAAGGCTAATCCTATGTCTAGTGATGGGTGTGGAACTGAGAGCATTGCCTGTTCTAAGGAGTACAATTTCTTCTAAATTTTCTTTAGTCTATCCGCGCACAATCCGCAATAAACTTTTGTCTTCTCCGCAATAAAGTATCAGTTTCATGGATTCAGTCAGTTTCAGATGAGACACGGTAGCAACAATGGGCTTCAACAAATCAAATCTTTCAACAGACTCAGACAACATTATGGTTCAGTGCGATCTATCCTTTTTGTGAAAGTAAACATTGTGACCACAATCAAATAAGACTTATACAAGTGACAAGAGACACTAAACTTGAGGACTACAGTGGATGTTGGTGTCGAGTCTTGGTTTTCTTTTGATTTTATCTTTCTGGTGACATGTCTTTTAGCTTTTCTAGGATGTCTCTGACTAGAGATTCTATCTCTAGGTTGTCTTTGACTAGAAAGGCGAGGATGGGATATCGTCACCTATTCTTCTTTTGTTGTTTGTGGATTGTCTCTTAGTAATGCTATGACTTGTCCAAGGATATGAGGACATTGTGAATCTAGTGTGAACTAGGGATTCTTTGTTTGTGATTGTCTCATCTCCATGCAAACAGGTACAATGACTTTCTGGGTCGAACATATGCCTCGATTGTCATAACCTATTTTGCCATAATAAAGCTCAATGATGATAACGCACAAGAAGCTCTTCCATATCTTCTATCTTTCATCCCCCTTTCTTGATTGACCTCCATCGTCCTTCTCGAGTCCGTGTAGCCTATTATCACATGACTGAGTATAATGACACACCAAAAACATTTGCATTTCATGTAGTTGCACCTGCATTACCACGTATAAGCATTTCATACATACATATAGATATCACAATTGCATCACATCCTGCATACAGCACATGTTAGCAATCTTACATTTTCATCATTATCATATCCATTTGCATTTCATACATTCACATATGCATAACATATTAAAAACATAAAAGAACAAAAATATTGCATTTCATTATGTACATATTTGCATCCATAACATAAGCATCACATAGAAACATACACCATGAAACATCTCATCACATAGGTACACATGCATATAGCTGCCGCAAAGACTCATCTCATATATATATATCAAAATCATAAGTGTCATGATACAATGATGTCAAAATACATATGGCAAAATCACCCAAAGGTGTCTACATCATCATACAAAATGGTAAAGGCTATGATGAACTCCCTCCCTCAGAGTCAACTGGCCTCGACGGAGTTTGAGCCCTGGAAGGACCCGCCCCAAGATCATCTCTCCTGGCCCCTGTGTCCTCTACAGCCACCCCTCACGTAGCCCTATCCGGACAGAGGAACCCGCTGATCACTCCTACCAACACTACTGGTAGTGCCAATCCAGTCTGTCTCATGGTGTCCCAGGCGACATGTCTTGCCCTCATCTCTAGTTCCGGATCCTAAAACACTCATCTTAGTGCATCCCTGTCTTCGTCTCGAGTGTAGGGAACTAACTCCCTATCGATCAGTATCCGCGGTATCCTGTAAACATCCTCCAAGGTGACTGTCATCTCACCCATCAGCAAATGAAACGTGCAAGTCTCTGAGTGCCATCTCTTAGCCAGTGCAGTCAGCAAACCCATGTTCGCCCAAAACTCACACACATACAAAATGTGGCGTAAGCCCATAGCATCAATAGCAACTCTCTCATCAACTGTCAGCTCAGCTAGCAAGCTCTGAGTCGATGGGAATCTCTCCCGTGACTCTAGTATAGGTAGGTACTCCTGCAATCAAATAAATCAGCCGTGTCAGTCAAAGTGGCATTCACTGTTCATCACAAAATGCTGCTCTTTATCCTAGTGCTTATATCTATCATATGGCACTCTATCCTAGTGACACTCACTGTTCATCACAAAGTGTTGTTGTCTATCCTAGTGACACTCACTGTTCATCACAAATTGTTGTTGTTTATCCTAGTGGTACTCCCTGTTCATCACAAAGTACTACATGTTTTTGCACTCCTTGTTCATCATAAAGTGTTGCTCATATTTGCACTCCCTGTTCATCACAAAGTGCTGCTCATATTAGTACTCCCTGTTAATCACAAAGTACTCTACCTTGGTACTCACTGTTCATCACAAAGTGCCTTGATCTATACTGGTCTTCCCTACAGGACCTTCTTGAGTGTATCCTCTCAGCAACTTATCCAATCGACAATGTATGTTCATCACAAAACTGTCGATTTGACCTTGAAGACACAAACGCACCTTCATGACATAAAATACACTTAAAGGAAAGGGTCATAAAAAGTCCAAGGATTGGGTTGATCTAGACCCATACTCCTTTGTGCCTTTTAAAGGCAACATTCTTGTGTTTGTGTGCTTGCTTTATTTTCTTGTCAAAGAAGAACCAAAAATCAAAACAAGTATTCATCCAACCAAACATCCTTCAAAACAACCAACAAGATCAAAAACAAAGAAAAGAATAAAATTTTATGACCATTCTTCACATCTTAAGAAAGAAGAATCTTCATCAAAACACCAACTTGAAAAGAAGACCATTGAGCTCAAAGGCTTTGATCATGAGGAGGAAATTATTCTATCTCAATAGACAAATCTTTGTCTCTCATAGAGTTTTTCTACGTCACATGCGTCTCTACCTTCAAGGCAAAACAAACGAATTTGATTCAGAGTCATTAAACCGTAGAGCTTTTATGCAATATAGAGCTTTGAGTTATCACAAAAACCAAGGAAGCAAGATCAATCCCAACTTCTTCCCAAACATTTGCATCACATACAATGTAGCTCGAGAAATGCCACCAATGCCCGAAAGGGAAGAGGTAGAATTTGTTCCATTCGTAACACAAAGCTTTTATTGAAATTCAAACATTTCATCCATTATCTCACTCATACATCATCACTTCATCATCAATCTGTTCCAACTCTCAAAACATTAAGAGGTTCTTGTCCTAAGTTCTCTTTTGGATATTGCTTGAATCAAACAACAAAACATCACTTTTTAGATTGTTTCTACATCTACGATAAGCTCATCCTAAGAGACACATCTATGTAGGTTAAAACTAGTTCATGAGTGAATCATCTCATTACTAGGTAGTTAAATCCGTAACACATCTCAGATTTCTCTACACCTTATCACATCAAACCTTATCAAACAAACAATCAATTCAAAGAAAGAATTTCAGTTACATCTACCTTTAAAGTGCTAGAGATCCACATGCAAAACAATTCACCAACCATCAATCTCTCATTTCATCAACAACTCATCATCATTTTCACTCAACTTCAACAAAAACTTGTAAACAAAATGGCTCATACCCCATCACAATCAAGGCAACGAGAAGTAGAAATTGAAGAAGAAGAGGAGGAAAATATCAATGAATTTCAAGAAGCACTTGGAGGAAATGCGAATGACGAAAACCCAAGTACTCCTACTCCTACCACAATAGAAAGGGCCCAACATAACCCTCTCTTTAACAGACTTTTTGATGAAATACTCAGGAGCAATGCAGATGCTCACTTTTTAAAGCTCACTCAAGAAGGAGCCAAACTCCCCTCTGACTTTGATCTTGCCCAATTAAGACAAGCATCAAAATGACAAAGTCACCATGAAGAAGAAAGAGGTAGAGATCCCATCAGATATAACATTCCTCGAGGTAGCCCACCACCTCCTCCTCCAAATGAAATGGAGATGTTTCGGCAACAAGTTGAAAATCTCGCCCAACAACTTCATAGTGGTGTAAAGACTAACCAATTCTCACTCAACAAAATTTGTCCTTATCCCTTTGATAGGAATCTTTATATGCCACCCTTTCCATGGGGATTCGAAACACCCAAATTCAAAAAATATAGAGGAAAGGGAGATCCTCGCAATCATGTTAGAGAATTTCATTCAGCTTGCCTCGAAGTGGCATATGAGGACACTTACCTAATGCAACTTTTTCCCCAAAGGTGGGGAGGAACAGCCACATCATGGTTTTCCCAACTACCAGTTGGCATTAGGACCTTTGAAGAGCTAATCCAGAAGTTCTTGGCACATTACTCTCATAACATTGAATGCGACATCACCATGGCTGATCTATGCAACACTAAACAAAAACCAGGTGAACTATTCTCAGTATTCTTGCAACGATGGCATGAAATGTCTAGCAAACGTTCTCTTCAGTTGCCTGAACGAGAACTAGTGGAAATATTCATTTCCAACTTAAACGAAGAAATGGTGTTTCACCTGGATGTCAAGGACACAGACTCTTTTAATGACATGATCACCAAGGGTTTGAAATGTAAGCGGGCCCTCATCAAGAAAGGACTTATCAAAATCTATAATGAACCAAAGGATGGTCCTTGCCCACGCTTCAACAGTGATAAACCAAGCTTCTGGAACAGAAACAAGAATATCATCAACGATGGGGTTGTGGATGCTAGAACTATCAAAAGTGCACAACCTGTGGTTTGATTTGCAAGACAGAACCCCCCACCTCAGACTAACACAATTGTTCCTTCAAATCAAGATCACATCACATCTCACAATGAACCTAGACCTCGTCAACAAAAACAAAAACGAACATACACTCCCTTAGGGGAACCCATCGAAACAGTGTTGTGACAACTAGTTTCTCAAAATTTGGTAACTCTACCTAAAACATCAAACTATGAACCTCAGGTCAAACCTGCATGGTGGAGGGATACTGAACATTGTGATTTCCATCAAGGGAGAGGACACAAGACAAGTAATTGTCATAGATTAAAAGATCTTATTCAAGATCTTATTGACCGAGGTGAAATTGAGATCGAAGGGCATGACCCAAAAATAACAAACAATGATCATCTGATGTTCAAAAATCCACTTCCATCACAAGATCAAAGGGGTCCTTCCACTTCCCAGAGAGGCACTGATACCACAGATTATACGCATGCTACGTATAATTATACTATAAATCACCTGTATGACGCCAGTGAACAAATTGCAACTATAACCATCAAGAATCCCAACTCCAATTGCAATGTTGTTACATGTCGTGACAAGGTTACCATAAAGGCAGCTCCACAAGGCACCACCTCCATACCAAAGCAGTACAATCTTGTGGAATAATTAGACAAAACACCTGCGCTTATATCCATTTTAGAGCTATTGCGCCTATCTCCATCTCATAAAAAAATCTTGGATCAAGCTCTCCAAGAGGTGTCAATCCCTGCAAACCTTAATACAGACCAATTTTAAGCCATGGTTGGAAGTCTAAAGTCATCACCTTGTCTCACTTTTTTTGAAAGTGACAACTCTTCCTTCCAGCAACCTCATAACGCTTCCCTACACATTGAAGGCTTTATCAACCAGCATATGATCAAGCGAGTCTTGATCGATAATGGAGCAGGCCTGAATATTTGTACACTGCAGTTGGTCACAACATTGGGATATGCAATAGAATTAGTGGATCCCCATAAGAAGATCACAATCAAAGCCTATGATGATGCAGAGCGTTTATCCAAAGGAGCTATGGTACTACCAATCCGAGTGGGCCTTGTGGTAAAACATATCATCTATCAGGTTCTGAACCTTCCTCTGCCATACAATCTATTGTTAGGAAGACCTTGGATACATGCCATGCAAGTTGTTCTATCTACCTACCATCAATGTATCAAGTTCCCACATAACGCTATAGAGATCACAATCCTGGGCGATGCAAATCCCTTTGCATATTGTCATAATATCAGTCATCAACTAGAGATTACCGTTCCTAACAATAGAGAAGCCATTTCCTCCACATTATATATAAGTCCAACCTCTCTTACCAGTTCAAACACCCCTATGCCCAAGCAAGAAAAGCTTAAGATGAAAATAACAGAGGAAGGTCTTGGGGAATACAATTTGAGTCAACTCTTTTGTGTGGGACAAATGCCCACTTCTCCTAGAACACATGGCAAATTGCAGCAGTTACTTCAGCAACCACTGATCACGCTAGCATGTGCTTTGATGCCTTTCATCCTTGGGAAGAGTCAAGAAGAAGAAACCAAAGATGAGGACTTAGCGGAATGGATCTATAAAGATCCCATCACCACTGATATGCCGCAAGTTACACTTCCCATGGATCAATATGGCAAAGGCCTACTCATTATGCAAAGAATGGGTTATGATGGTCAGAGTGCTTTGGGATCTTGCAAACAAGGAAGACATGAACCACTGCTGCCAGAATTAAAGCCCAAAGATAATACAGGCCTAGGCTTTGAAAAGGCGATCTTTCCTAAGCTCAGATTCAAAGGAAAACCTAGCAAACCACTATATCAGCCTATTGCAAAGAGGACACCTTTCATTATCAAAGAAATATCAAACACCATCGCAACTGCCCCACTGAGACTCAAAATCCCAACACAACCATCTACAATGCCAATCATCCCACCAATCAAACTAGTAATCCCATCAGTAGCAGCAATAACATCAATAGCACCATTAGCAGCAGCAATTGTATCGAAACCTGCAATAGCATCTACAACACTAGCAGTTCCAGTAGAAGCAACTGAGTCAACATTATCGATTCTCCCCATATTGGATTGATTGATCCCCATCCTCCTTCCTACAACACCGATCATTTCATCTACAAAGGTACATCAACCGATCACACCTGCAGTGTTTAACACAAAGGACATCCCAGTATGGTATAGTAATCGGATGCTGGAAAGTGATTCAGAGACCGACTCACATGAATGGGAATTTGATTCCATTTAGCTTAATACTTCAGATGAGGAAGACACATCAATACCTCCACCTCGGAAAGACATCCCTATTTATGGAGAAGCACAAGTAAAGACTTCTTGGGTTCCTGAACTGGAAGCTTCTTCCACAGACCCTACGTCACATCCTATGCCTGATTCTGATAGGGAGAGTACCATCAATGACCTTCACCATAACGTCTTAACCCTCACTGATACATCTAACAAACTTAACCTAATCGATGAAGTAATGGCCATTATCCATCCCAAACTCATCGAATGGAACCAAGCAAATCCCTCGTGTCTTAACCTCTTCCAAAACGATGAGGCCATCATTGAATTTTTGGAATTAAGGGATAACTTGCCAAGCGGGGATCACAAAGATGGATTCGCCATAGAACTTAATAGCGCAGCATACTTTGAGGCAGATGCAAAACCTTTCAGCTACAAAAATATGACAATAAAACATGGATCTTCCAGTGAAAACCACACCGTGGCATTGTTTGATTCAACAAAAGTAAAAAGAAAGAGTGTATCCAATGGTGAAAACCTCTCTGAGGTGCCTGAGGATGAAAGGTTTGACATCCTTCTCTACAGCACACAATGGGAATGATCAACAATTCTCATTGAAGAAACCAAAGAATACAATGTGGGGACTCCTGAAACTCCTCACCTCATACATCTAGCATCTCTTCTAACTCCAGAAGAACAACCTAAATTTGTAGAGTTCTTTCAAAAGCATCAGATCAACTTTGCATGGTCATTTGCAGACATGCCTGGACTTGATCCTGATTTAGTCATGCATCACCTCACCATAGCAGAAGGAGCCAAACCTGTCAAGTAGAATCTTCGCAAGATGCATCTTCAGATTGCAGTACTAGTCAAAACAGAACTCAAGAAACTCCTAGATGTTGGTTTCATTAGACCAATTGATTATGCAGACTGGATCTCCAACATTGTTCCTATCGGCAAACCAAAAGGGGGCATCCACATTTGTACTGACTTCAGAGATCTGAATAAGGTATGTGCTAAGGATGACTTTCCCCTACCAAACATCGACATCATAGTGGACCTAACAGTAGGACATGCCATGCTTTCACTCATGGATGTCTTTTCAGGATACAATTGGATAAAAATCACACCAGAGGATCAACATAAGATAGCCTTTACATGTCCATGGGGCACATACTGCTGGAATGTAATGCCTTTCAGTCTCAAGAATGCAGGAGCAACCTATCAACGAGCAATGACCACCATCTTCCATGACATGATGCATACTATGATGGAAGACTATGTTGATGACTTACTAGCAAAATCACTCACCAGAGAAGGTCATCTCGACATGTTAGATAAAATATTTGGTAGACTGGAACAATATCATGTTCTAGTCAACCCAAAGAAATGTGTCTTTGGAGTAACCTTAGGGAAGCTTCTAGGATACATTGTCTCAAGCAAAGGTATTGAGGTTGATCCAGCAAAGGTCAAAGCGATCATGGATATGCCACCACCAAAGAACATCAGTCAGCTAAGGACATTACAAGGACGGCTACAATCCATCCAAAGATTCATTGCACAATTGGCTGATAAGTGTCACCCATTCACACACCTTCTACACAAGAACATCCGCTTTCAGTGGGATGCAAGATGCCAGCAAGCATTCCAAATGCTTAAAGATTATCTCATGATTACACCATTGCTGATCCCACCAGATCCAAGTAGACCGTTATTAATCTATATATCGACAACAAATACAGCATTGGGTGTATTACTGGCACAACATAATGCAAAAGGGAAAGAGTGTGTTGTTTACTACATCTCTCGTACACTGGTTGGCTATGAACTCAATTACACACCTATTGAGTGAGCTTGCCTAGCAGTAATCTTGGCAGCCACTAAATTGAGGCACTATCTATTAACACACAAGGTACAACTCATTGCAAAGATTGATCCACTCAAGTATTTACTCAGCAAAGCAGCATTAACAAGCCGCTTGGCCAAATGGGTGATGATTCTCAGTGAATTTGACATCGAGTATGTGGACCGTAAAGCTATCAAAGGTCAAGTTATTGTAGATCAGTTGGCCGATGCTCCACTCATAGGTGATCATCCTCTCATTTCCAATTTTCCAGATGAAGAGATATTCATGATCACAACAACACAACCATGGAAACTATACTTTGATGGTTCGTACACTAGGCATGGCTCGGGGGAAGGCATTCTATTTATCACACCTCAAGGTGACAGCATCCTGAAGTCTTACAGGCTCACATTTCCATGCACAAACAACATAGCAGAGTATGAGGCCTTGATCACAGGACTCAGGCTAGGCATACAATGGAAATTACAAGAACTACAAGTATATGGCGACTCCCAATTGGTCATTCGGCAAGCAACTAATGAATATCAGACCAAGGATGACAAACTCATGCCATACAAAAACATGGTGGAAAAATTAAAGGCATCATTTACCACTATCACCTTTGAGCAGATACCAAGAGATCAGAATCGAGCTACTGATGCTATGGCTACTATTGCATCTCTCCTAGATCTTCTACAGAATTCAACATGCTATGAGTTCCTGGTAGAACAGCTTTGGATCCCTACTTATGATATCCCCGAATTTGAGATGATATGTCGCCTTGTTGGTTCTGAATCCCCATGGTACAGTGAGTTCTACACCTATCTCCGCAATCACACCCTTCCTCCTAACCAATCGAATAACCAACGTAAAACCTTCATTTGCCAAACTGCTCAATATACCATTATTGTCGAAACCCTATATCGACGCAGTCTTGATGGTATTCTCCTTCGATGTCTGGAACAAGATGAGATAACAAAGGCCTTGGAAGAGGTACATGAAGGAATTTGTGGAACGTATGCAAGCAGTCCGTCACTAGCCAAGAAACTCCTGTGCACTGGATACTATTGGCCATCTATGCAAAAAGACTCCTACTACTTTGTCAGAAAGTGCAAGAAATGCCAAGTTCATGGAGACCTGATACATGCACCGACACAAGAATTACAACCAATCACGACACCATGGCCTTGCCCTTGTGGGTAAAATCCATCCATCTTCATCCAATGGCCATAAATTCATTATTACCACCACCGAATATTTCACAAAGTGGATTGAAGTTGTTCCTCTTACCCAAGTTATCGGCAAGAAGATCACCTCATTTATCCTCAATTACATCATCTGCCAGTATGGTGTACCCATATCCATCATCATAGATAACGGTCTTCCTTTCAAAAATCAAGATGTCCGTGAACTCTATGAGAAATTTCACATCCAACACCACTTTTCCACTCCCTATTACCCACAAGGCAATGGTCAGGCTGAAGCATCAAACAAGAACATATTAAGAATCCTAAAGAAGACAGTCAATGATGTCGGTCATGATTGGCATGTTCAATTGAATCCAGCACTATGGGCATATCGAACTAGCATTCGAACCCCTATAGGCGTGACTCCCTACTCATTGGTCTATGGTGCAGAAGCTATCTTACCTATTGAGGTCGAGATACCATCTCTATGGGTTTCCTTGCATAATTTGATAGATGATGAAGCATACAGAG
Source organism: Cryptomeria japonica (assembly GCF_030272615.1). Lineage (NCBI taxonomy): Eukaryota > Viridiplantae > Streptophyta > Pinopsida > Cupressales > Cupressaceae > Cryptomeria > Cryptomeria japonica. Next base: position 600,906,762 of record NC_081412.1, on the reverse strand, counting down.
TATCCCGTCTTCAGGACTTAGAGCTACTTGATGAGAAACGACAAGTTGCATACAATCACCTCAAAGCTTATCAGCAGCACATGAGCAGAAGTTATAATCACTGCGTTAGACCTCGTACATTTGAGGTAGGTGATCTTGTCCTATGAGAGAATCCTCATAACCAACCCAATAGAGAACATCAGGGAAAGTTCGAATCAAATTGGCTGGGTCCATATGTTGTCACTGCTGTGTTTGGGTCTGGGGAATATCAGTTGGCTACGTCAGAAGGAGAACCACTAGCAGATCCGATCAATAGCATGCACCTCAAACGGTTTTATACATAAGTGGCATAGAGCATCAGGCTCCCATACATACTGGCAAAAATACCAAAAACATCCAGATAAATGATCTGAAGAAAATACAAAAACATCAAAAAGTAAAGAAAAATCATACATCCAAACGATGAACAACCACTCCGATGGCACCTTGGGTAAGTGCGATGGTGAAAACCTGGCAAACAAGCACTACTCGTAAAAAGCTATGGCTCCATTGTCTTTCAGACTTGTTGCGATCACATTCACTACATCCATTTGTCCATCCATCCAAACCATGGCTTGTTATTGATCTGCAATCAAGAAAAGTACTTCATGCGTCTTGCATCCCGCTTTTTCATAGTCATGCCTACATTGGGGGCAATGCCCTTAACCTATTGATGGAAGTGGATTTCTGCATTACTTATGATTTGTTGAGTTCTTCATTCAAAACTATCTCACAAAATCTAAAAAACATTCAAAATAATCTCACAAAATATCAAAAACATTGGAAATCAAATCAACAAAATCCATAAACATCAGAAAACATCAAAAATCAATCAAAAACATGGCAACACATTGTACATACTCATCCGAGTAGATACCAAACAAGCATTGCAAAATACTCGCACGATGATCACTTCTCAAAATTGGCCAAACAATCAACATTAACAATCAAACTGTCTTCAACAAGGATGAATCCTTCCTTACCAAAACAAAGACAAAAATGATGTTTTCTTTGACAAGAAAATTGTGTTAAGCTATCAAATACTTGGTTGATTTGTGAAGTATTTCATTCATTTATATATCAGGTTCCTATAGCATTGTTTATGTATCATCTGCGCATTATTCTGATGAAGTTCTGGGGCATGTACTAATGGTGTCTACGTGGGAAGTTCACTAAGCTACATGATCTTATGCAAAAATGCAGTCATAGATCACTACGGCTTGCTGACTACAGCGTATATCTCGACCATATGAGCATGAATCATTACCAAGGATCCATATTCATTATTCTTTCTATATATACTGTTTGTTTGCAGGTACAATGCTCCTTGTTTGGTTCCTCCTCATCCAATTCGGATAAAGGTTTTTGTCTCTTATTAAGGTGTGAACTTGTCTCTGGATATGATCAATTCAAGATCAAGGAGGACGATCCAAGTCATGCATAAACGAAGATGATCCTTGTCTGTTCCACAAGCAATACTCTGGTTGACTTGACCCATTATATCAAGTTGTTTGTATTAACTTGCTATATCAAATCCCTGTAAGAAATACTCAGGTCATCTTGAATCATTATGTCAAGATGCTTGTATTCTCTTCTAACATTTTAAAGCTCAATGATGAAAATAGAGCACTATGGATCGTCATTTCATCTCATCTATTTATATATTGCATTTCATTGCATATCGCCCATCCATTCACTCATTCATATGTATGATTTGTATGCAAATATGTGCAAGGTTAATATGAACAGTTATGTGAACATTGAGCTGGTCTTGGATACAATCATGACCGAGTACCCTGATACATCATCAATGCATCATGTAAAGTCTCAAAACCTGCATTCCTCAGGGTCATATCATCATTACATTTAGTTGCATTTTTCATTAAGTACATTCATGTCATTTTAAATTAAATTTCATATAGTTCATTTATTTTATTGACATTAGTCTTCATTAAATCATTTGCATCATTGCATCATCATGATGATTAGATTCATATGATCAAATTGTCCTTGATTGCATTAACCATTTACTATGCATTCATCTAGTGTCAGATATCAATTATCAGTTTATCATGATTAATTATCCTTTATCATTTATCATTACATTCATTTATCTATCCATTAGTTAATAAGTGCATTCATTTTAGTGTGTCTTATTATATTCAATTTATTTTACTTAGGATTCATTTAGATTGCATTCATTATCCCTTTTTAATTGCATTAAGGTGCAGTTATTTATTTATCATAAGTTGCATTCTCATCACATTATCATTTTTACTTAATCATATTTAGGCATTTTAAAATCATAAAACCATTTGTCTCCACACATTGGTTCATACCATTTTATATATATCCATTATACATATGCATTCATTTAGACATCATCATATAAACATTTGTACTTTATATTTTGTTTATCCATATTGCATTCATCTAAAAACATCTAGATGCATAAACATACATAGCATCATTCATTCAAACATTGCATTAACATCATTGCATATCATTATCTCATCATTATATCAAAATAGGAAACACCAAAATCCTATTCATAAATCATCATAAGCATACATCATCATCATGGCATTACATACATAAAGCATTACATCAAACAAAACATGCACACATGTATAAATCTACATTCATTTGTCAGTATCCAACATCATAAATCATCATAAAAACATGCATATAGGAATCATCTCATTAATGCATACATATACACATATCCATCTAAGCATAAAAATCATAAAAATCACCATCTTGCATAGCATCCATACATATCAAAATGCATATCATCAAAATATGGGATCTCCTCATATATATCATCTCATGTATCAGAGTACAGTGAAGTCTACAAAATCGGCTACCAAGAGCCATCCAAGATACAGTCCAAAAATAAAATACATATATACAAAAATGCTCTCTCAGATGCCACTCTGACCAGATGCTGCACCACCATCACCACCTGCTCCCCCACTAGTCCCCGCACCACCTACTCTATCTCCTTGTGGAGGCCCCATCAAGCCCCCACTAACTCCTGCACCCCCTAACCTGTCTCTCTGTAGAGGACCCATCACACCCCCACTGCTCTGCATCCTCTGGGATCGCTCTGATCTGGCCTGTCGCATTTGCGAATAGCTCAGTGCTTGCTGACTGGATGGTACCACCTGCTCATATAGGCCCTGCTAATAATCAACCTCTCCACCTGCTCTTCGTACCTCCCTCGCCAATGCCACCACAGATGGCCCCTATCCCTGTACTCCCTCCAAAACCCTCGCTCTCTCCTGCAACTGGAGTACCCTATCCATGGCTTGATCTCTCTCCTGCAGCACTACAATCAACTCTGACTCTCGTGCAAATAGTTGCACTTCTCTAGCTGTAACCTCCACCTCCAAATCATCCACCTGTGTCTCAGATGCCTCAAGATGAGACTGCAAATGTACTATCAGTCACTTTCGTATATCTCCACCTGATCCCTCTCCTATCTCCATTGGTGCCTCTCCAGTAGCTCCCTCCCCTCTATCCATCGAGATCTCCTTCTCCATACCTCAGCCACCCAATCTAACTCCTCCCTGCATCAACGGTCCCTGCAACATTCACAGTGGCAATCCGCCTCTCCCTCTCCGCTGGATCTGACTACCCAACCCACCACCTCCTCCACCTCCCCCACCTCCTCCATCCCCTCCCCCATCTCTCCCTCCACCTCCTCCTCCATCCCCACCTCCTCCATCTCCACCATCTCCTCTCCCTCATCTAGCTACCATAGGTCCTCGCCCCCCTCTCCTCCTTTGTCTTCATCCCCTATCATCCTCAAAATTGGGCATCGGCTCCATCGGATCTGATATCCGAAGAATCGGATGAGACACCATGTACTACGTATACTCATCTGATACCCCTGCATCCACCACCCTCAGTTGTATATCCCAAGGTCTAACCTACAACATCCGAAACTCTGCCAATGCCTGGTCATATGGAAGTACTGGCCCCCATGCATATCTCTCTCGTATCACCCGTGCATACTCTCCCGAACCACTAGGTAACACCTATTGCTGCCCAAACTGTCTCAACACTCTACCGGGCATCTATCTCTCTACATGATATGAGGTCCTCCCAATGAGGAATAAGGTCATAAATACATATGTCAGTGCCTTAGCATCATCATCCCAGGGCTCACACTCTAGATAAGGTCTCCATATCACCGCATCAAGATCATCTAATGCCCGCCGCCACCACTCTAACTTCCCCAGGTGGGGCTAACTCATCATACCGCTATACATAAACATATACGGCTGATCCACTGCTCAAAATCTGAGACTCACTGGTCGAGTCACTGGTAAGTGCTCCCACGCCCAAATATGTAGCAGCATCACCCCTGCTACTAATGAGCCCCTCCCACGGTATACCACCTCATGCAACTCCTGATAAAGGTGCACCAACATGCATGGGCCCCAGGAAAATTGGGTCCCCTTTGTAATAATCTTCTTTATCACCTATCCCCATCCGACGACTAGACCATGCGAGTGCCTATCAGGACACAATAATCCTCCCACAATGCCAGACAAAACTGCTAGTAAAGACTCATATAATGTAGCAATCTCCTCCCAGGCAATGGAGCCATCATCAATGAATACATCCTCATCAAAGAATCTTTGTACTGCTAGAGTCCCCCAGGATCTATCATATGTAACTAGCTCCCCCCAAATCGGAATACGCGGGATGCACCACACATCCTCCAGGGTCACTATCATCTTCCCCTACGCAAGGTGAAATGTGCACGTCTTGCTATGCCAACACTCTGCTAGCACAGTAATCAATCCGTGATTCATCCAAATCACGAGCATGTGCATCACATCATATAAACTAGTCACGACAATGCAATCGATCTCGGCCTTTGTCAGCCGATCTTGCAACCCCTATGTTGCTAGATGTCTCTCGCGTAACTGCAACATGTGTAGATCCTCCTACACACGAGCATCAATCAATCATCATCAATTGTTTTATTTTCAAACTTTCTTAAGTTTAAACCTAAGACTATCAACAGATACTTTGATCAAGTATCTTCGGATCTCAACAGGTAAGCAATCATGGCACACCTAGACTTCCACAGGCATTTATCCTAATGACCTAAGTCTCATCAGGTGGCTATGATTCAAAACAACTCCCACTTCACATCCCTATCCATCTATCATGGGCATCGGGAGATTTTTCACACAAACTGGGGCATCTATTATCTTGCAAACAAAAGCGCTACTTCTCTACAATAGCGCTAAACCCCTAACAAAAGTGCTTAATCAGCTATGCAAACATGGTAAAACAACTATACAATAATGTTGATTAATGACAAAAGCGCTCAAATAACCACTCAATAGCACTAGTCCAACAATAGCACCTAAACAAGCCTACAATAGCACTAAACTATTCAAAAGCGCTCAAACAACACCTCAATAGCATTGTACATTAGGAAATGTGGAAATCATCACAAGCAATATCAAAACTAATCTAGCTCAATCACGAAAACTAAAATGCAATGATCTATCCTAAACACACTCAATAAAGACATGAAATTAAATCATTCAAAACTAAAGACTATGCAAACCAAATGTAGATCTGAATGCTTCCTTCATGCAGCTCCATTGTCCTTCTTTCTTCTCCAAATAGCCTTTGTTTGTGGATCTCACCTTCAAGTGCATACACCTAATGTGAAAGCAAGATTGACATTGGCACAAGAATACTCAAAGCGTGATTGATTTGACAGAGTGATTAGAAAAAGTGATTAATTCGACGATGTGATTATCTAATTTTTTTTGGGATTGAAGAAATTCATCCAATTTATAGAGAAATTGGAGAAAAAGATCAAATTAGCATGATTCGATTCAAATGGAAATTGCAAATCAAAAATGTCAATTATGACAAATTATGCACCTTCTATGCAAAATTTGATTGATTGATAATTCATGACAATTTATGACAAATTTCTATGTCAAAAATTGATTGATTGTCAATTATGACAAATTATGACAAATTGAAATGTCATTCCCATGAAATTAGGAGAAAAATAGGAGGGAATAGAAATTAGATGAATTAGAAATTAGGTAAATTAATTAATAATTTGTCATTTATTAATTAATTCACAAAAAGAGGAATAATTAGCCAATTAAATGAACATTTAATTGCAATGAGAAGACTTAGGATAAATAAATAATTTATTAATCCTAGAGAGAGAAATGACAAATAGGGTTAAATGATTAAGTCACGAAACCCTAGAAGATAAATTAGCAATGCAAAGATGACAATTAGGTCTTGATGAAAGATAATTAACTCGATCATGATTTTGAATTGATAAATAACCAATGTGATAAATGATTTGATTGATTGACAAACTAACCGAGATTGATAAAGAGACCAAATTGATAGGTGCCAATTGACGAGGAACAATGACAAATTGATCCAAATTGACATGATTGAGAAGGACGACGACGATCGATGACAAATCAATTGCAAAATGACAAAACTGACAAGAGGATAAGGATCGATGACAAAATGGATTGCAAAATGACAAGATTGCAAATGACCACGATCGATGACAAAATTGATTGCAAAATGACAAGATTGAAAAATGACAATGATCGATGACAAATCGATCACCAGATGACAAAATTGATAAGAGGACAAAACCCTAATTAGGATTGACGATGTCCAAAATGATGACAAATGAACACGCACATTGATGCGACAGGATAAGATTGACCAAAATCATGACTGAAGATTGTTGTCGACAAGACCAATTTCGGAAGTGAGACAAATGAAGAATGTAGAAGAATGACTCGATGCTCACAAATGATAAAGATCAAGTGCGAATCATAGGAGAAATGTTAATGTGATGCAAAAACCTAAAATGAGGCAATGCGCAAATGTTAAAGTATGACTCCGCAAGCGTTGACCATTTTTAGGTGTCTACATTTTTCCCCTCTTTGAGACAATGCAATTTTAAGCGTTGTTTCAAAGAACGATAATGAAAATGCCCCAGACAACTGACAATGACATATGCATGCCCCCTCGAGGAATTGGCCGGAAACATGCAGAAAAGAGGCCAATTGATCGATAAGAATGATAGGATCGAACGGATTGACAATCGGAGATCGGATGCACGAAGGACAAGCAATTGAAGGTGCAAAAGACCGTGACCAACATAAGATGGAGAGGGTACACGTCCATCTATGCACTGACAAAGATCTATAAATGGGACCAAGAGAGTGAAAATTGCTCATTTGCACTAGCCAAAGAGGAGAATTTGTTGCTCTGGACAAGGACACCTATAGAGAGATGGCGAACATTCCAATGGCGGATCACCTCGGAGAATGTGTACATACTTACAGATGACCAGACAATGCAGGAGCAGTGGTATGGATCTCAAAAACCCATATTTTCAATTTCATGAATTTTGATCGCTTGCAAGACATTGCGGGGCCCATAGGGGATGCAGAAACTGACTTCTACACTTGTGTAGGGCGAATTCTGGGCTTGTGTAAGGTCTTCTGCACTTGTGTAGGGTACATAGGCGTAGGTTACATGACACAGGCGTAGGAGTCTTGACATAGGTGCAATTGTGCATTTGTGACTCAATTTTGGTTCGAAACTGCATGCAAATGATCCGAAAAGGGGGGATAAGGGTAGGATAGGTCAAAATAGATAAAGAACACCCTGATTTGTCCATGAAACAAAGAAATGTAGCCCGTAGGAACAAAAACCCTAATACTGACAAATGTGCCCCAATTGTGATGCAGAGTCGATAGTATTCGTTGATCACGCGGGAGAACCGACTAGACTGTTTCATGCTACGACATAGACTCAGGAGCACAGATAGAGATATCCTAGCGGGAATTGGGATATATTATATCACATTCATGCCCAAAATTAGGGCAAACATAGGATTGCTTACCGCATTGGCAGAGCGATGGCATTCGGAGACCTCCTCATTCCATTTGGCGACTGGAGAGGCGACTGTGACACTAGAGGATGTATGGAGCATCCTCCGCATTTTGATACATGGGGAGATGATAGAGTATGACCTAGTGATAGGGAGAGACATGTTGTACAGACTATTTGAGTGCGACGTAGATGATCTAGATATCGTCGAGAGGGAGATCGGCTGGTAGAGCATGGCATCAGAGTATGACCGACGATATGTGGTGATAGCAGTGGTGATAGCATGTCTACTAGCAGGGGACAGATGAGGACATGGATTCCCTATTGGATGGGGAAGAGTGCTAGAATGGATGGCGATAGAGGGGACAGTGTACGCATGGGGACCATGTGTGCTGGCTATGCTATATTTTCAGTTGTATCAGATAGCATATCAGGGATTGCAGACTTTGAGCTGTGGAGTCACATTGCTTTAGGTATGGGCATTTGAGCACATAGCCATATGTCAACCGATTACAAAGAGACAGGTAGTACCACACCGACCATATGTGTACTACTATGGGGGAGCACTGAGATAGGGTCCATTTGGATACATATTGTATTGGCGACATGAGCTAGACAGACTGAGAGGGTTCACATGGAGGCCATATCTTGATTGCCCGGGATGGTCAGATGATCATGAGAAGCTATCATATTGTAGATAGGAGAGGTACCTGATTGGGCGACCAGTGAATCGCCAGAGAGTGATTGAGATGTACCTGCCAGAGAGAGTCAGACGATAGTTTGGAGAGAGGCAGGATGTACCTAGAAGGACTGCATAGTTTTCCCAATCGCACAGAGAGACGAGTCAGTGGGGGAGTATGATTCAACCACACATAGCATATGCTGACATTGCACAGCTACAACAGAGATAGTGGGATTGGAGGTCAGGTGTGGTGGATGTCGGGATGACAGAGGAGTATGAGATATGGTTTGCATGACGACGACCAGTGCCATTGACAGATCCTGACATTCCAGTACCGAGGAGACAGGAGGACTTCCCACTCACAGGAGAGGAGGGAGATGATGAGGATGAGGAGGATGAGGGGGATGATGAGGACGAGGGGGATGACGAGGTCAAAGATGATGGGGACAGAGATGATGGGCTAGATTCAAGTGATCAGGAGGCATTGCAGGATATACCCATAGAGCCGGAGACAACTAGCATAGAAGAGATGGATATGTGCAGGGCTACCATAGTGAGTCAGCAGGATCATATTGCGACATTGGAGAGATAGCAGGATCAGTTTAGAGTGGAGATAGCCAGACTCATAGCGGCTCAAGATACAGCAATAGCTTAGGCACAGCGAGAGGAACAGAGAGTCACTGAGTTCATTGGGTCAATTAGAGATGCCAGTGCATGGGAGATGGCACAGATGTTGGTAGAGACTGGAGAGGAGATACGCCATTGGAGGACACTATATGAGAGTGCAGTTCCACCAAAGTAGAGAGCAGCTTCATATCGGGCACGATCAAGAACAGAGAGCAGGGCATGCTCTCGGAGGTCATTGAGCAGCATGGGGGTGAGTGGACCTATGAGACCACCACAGCTAGGACTAGGGGCAGGAGGGACATCATCCATGAGACATGGCAGGGATGAGGAGGATAGAGGGAGCACCCAGTGACAGAGGCACGTACTTCGTATGACAGATAGATGACATCTGTAGTTTTATATTATGTAGTCAGCCTGCGGGCCATACTTAGGATAGACAGTCCGATTTTGTACTCCGATATTATTGTGATATGCATCGATATGATGGGATGCAATGTGTTATGATTTGTAGTTATTTTTCATGTATGGATGACTTATGCATTGTTGATTGTGGAACATGTATGGATACATTTTGATGTGTTTTTGATGCATTTATAATATGAAATGGATAAAATGCTTGATATGATGATTGATGTGATGTTTGATGTAATGCAAATGTACTAACCAATGAATGTAGGAGGCAGCATATGGAGATCGGAGCACTAGATCGAACTGACTATCCGAACTGATGGAAAAAAATGTTAGTAAGAAGAAATGAGGTAGAGGATAGTTAGAGATGAAGAAAAACTTGCTTTCAGAAATGCACTTTGTAGGTGAGAACCTTTATTTTTATGTAGCAAAATGCATGCGTAGCATCATGGCATTGAAGGCCAGAGCTGAAATGCAACCCTTTTTGCAAAAGACAGACACATCACAGACAAACAACAATCACAATCAAAAAAGAAAGGGACCATGAGCCATCCTAGTCACTCTAAATCACTTAGTGACATCATCGAGCAACATAGGAACATGATCGAAGATAAATCAATAAATGATAAGACTCACGAATTCCAACAAGTCAAACAAACATCTTGATCTTCATTGTCAAAAGTTGAAAGTGCTGATAAGACGATCATGCTGTCTGGTTTCAGGACATGTGGTACCTCGTCTAAGACAAGACACAGTCTAGTTTTGAGTATACCACACCTTGTATAAGACCCATGAGAATGTGCCAAGGATGAATGATATTGATGTTGATTGATTGATATAACAGTTTGGATCAGTTTGAATGTTTGATTTGATTGAAAAAGGTTTATCTATTAATGCATGACTCCATTAAAGCACAGTGTGTGATTGCGTGTCATTGGATGTATACTCAGTGATCTGTCTTATGCACCAAGAGGATATTTATTTTTGTTTTTGTTTTGCTTTTCGAGTTTTTACAATTTTTTTTTTTTTTTTGAGGACTTTATTTGACTTTTTAGGGATTTTTTTTTGGATTATTTCAGGACATTTTTCAATTTTTTTTGGATTATTTCAGGGCATTTTTCAATTTTTTTGGATTATTTCAGGACATTTTTCAATTTTTTTGGATTATTTCAAGACATTTTTCAATTTTTTTTGGATTATTTCAGACATTTTTCAATTTTTTTGGATTATTTCAGGACATTTTTCAATTGTTTTGGATTATTTCAGGACATTTTTCAATTTTTTTGGATTATTTCAGGACATTTTTCAATTTTTTTTTGATTATTTCAGGACATTTTTCAATTTTTTTGGATTATTTCAAGACATTTTTCAATTTTTATGATTTTTTTAGGACATTATGTGATTTTTTATGGATTTTTTTCAGGACATTTTTCAATTTTTTTGGATTATTTCAAGACATTTTTCAATTTTTTTGAATTATTTCAGGACATTTTTCAATTTTTTTGGATTATTTCAAGATATTTTTCAATTTTTTTGGATTATTTCAGGACATTTTTCAATTTTTTTGAATTATTTCAGGACATTTTTTCATTTTTTATGATTTTTTCAGGACATTATGTGATTTTTTATGGATTTTTTCAGGACATTTTTCAAATTTTTTATGATTTTGCCCCCAGTGTCTAGCAAGGAAAGGAATATGACAGGTGAATAAGTAGGCTTTCTGAAATGTTGGTGGATAGAGGGAAGACAAAGGCCTTTTATCATGGAGACAATACGGATGCAATTTTCAAGGGCTATTGTGTGATGGGACAAGAGATTGGATATGACAATGTAAAGCAATGACATGGCATGAGGGACATGTCAAGAGGTTTTTGAAACTATGTTTAAATTTTGCGTCCTTATGTCAGATCAAGATCAAGGAATGAAAAAGGGGGTATGGATAGTGATAAGATATGGATAGGATAAGCAAGACCAAGAATGGATAAGGGACATGGACTGAAGGTCGGGATAGGATACAGGATGGTGGCAGAAAGTCGCAATAAGACAGGGAATATGGATGAAAGGTTGTAATAAGCAAATGGATAAAGACCAAAAGCTATGATGGACTAAAAGCTACAAACAAGATGCATGATGCTCATGAAGATCGTCAGCCTTGTCAAGATCATAGGTGGAAAGAGGAAATGGACATGAGGGACAATAGGATAGGAAGGGTAATGACATGGTATGATAGGATAATGAAGGGAAATAGGATATGAAGGAGGAAATCTGCCCCCAAGTACTGTGTGCAAGAAGTTCATAGATTACGCATGATGCCTGTTTGCCAGGTTTTCATCACGGTACTTGCCCAAGGCGCCTGTTTGCTAGGTTTTCACCAGTGGACGAATTTTTTTTGCTTTTACTATTTTTTTTTCTTTTGTCTTTTTCACTTTTTCTTTTGTATTTTGACTTTTTCAATAGAAGATGGACACATGATAGGGGATGGAAGAAGGACTCAAGCATCTTTTTTTTTTTTTGGATAGTAGCTTTTAAAAAAATAGACCATGACTGTTAAAAGTATACTCAAAGACGTTGGTAGGATAAGGACATGGAAAATGAGATGAAACTAAGGCAAGGATTTATGCAAAGGATTGGATCAAAGGGATCGAAGGATGGAAAATATGAATTGGATAATGGATAGGGTATTGGAAGAATTGGGCTTCATTGGATGGAAATGAAGGCAAGATCAACATTGGCACACACCTTGAGGGGTGATGGACTAATGGAGGAAAAATGCATTTTGGATATTGAGATTTTGACGAAGGAAAGGCTATGGATTTTGGGACATAAGGGCCCAAAACGGATGAAGAAGGTGGTGGAGGAACAAATTTGAGAGGTTTGGATGGAGGAATAGCAATTTTAGATGCCAATTTGGATTTTGCTTTTTGTGCTTCAAGAAGCTGCTTAGGAACCCACATTGTTTTGGATTTTTCATGCTTTTGTGGTTCCTTGGAGTGCATTGCTTGCACAAGGGATTTAGGAACCCATATAGATTTTGACTTTTCTTTATAGATCATATTGTTCTTTGTTTTGACATGTCGATTATATTGGACATGTTGATCCTTGAATACATGTGAATTTTTAGACTTATGAATTTTATGCTTGGCATCCAAATTGCTTGGAGGAGGAAAGGAATGCATGGATGGATATGAATGAAATGGAGTTCTTTTGGATGGATGAAATTTACTCAAGGATGTGTGCCTTTGCTGACCTTGCATAGAGGACGAGATATAAGGACCTAAGATGGATGGAAGGTATGATGGGGAAGGGATATGTTTGGATTGTGATGGAGGGATACCAACGTCTTGAGAGTGAGTTGTGTATACATGACCCTTAAGATCTTCTTTGATATGGAGAGATTCTTGCTTATGGAGATCTACTCCTTTGCCTTTATGAATATCTTGACTTGTAGGATACTCTTTTCTTTGGGAAGAAGATGTGAGTCCATTATGAGGTGGATATGATATGAGAGAAATAATGAGATCTTGAGGTGGATCGGATTGCACCAAAGTGGAAGAACCCATTATGCATGTCGAGGGTTCATGAACATCTTGCACTGACACGTTAGAATCATGAGGAAGATTAGGGTCATGAGGGGGAATAGGATTGTCTAGTGGACATGGTTCAATGATAGGCTCTTCAAAAGATGGAATGGGAGAAATAATGGAATCATCAAAAGAAATGCACTCTTAGAGTGTGTATGGAGGATTAAGACAAGGAGATGGAGGAACAAAAGGGTCTTGTGGAGGATTTAAAGGAATAATTTGATCTTGACAAGGAGGAAGATCATTGGAATCCTCTTTAAAGGTGCTTTGCTCTTGACTTTCAATGGGATCATCGAAAAGGATGGAAGGGATATCTGGAATGTCAATGGGATTTGAAAGGACATTGTGTTCTTGAAATGGAAGGGGATTGTTTGGGATTGGATGGACTGGGATATCTTGATCTTGCTCGAGGAATGGAGTGTCAATAGGACTTTGGATAGGATGGACAAGAATAGGAGAATCATCGTGAGTGTATGGGAAGATGGGGTCCTGGTCAACAATTGGATGGGATGATAAGGTTTCAAGATCTTGATCTTCATCTATTTCTAGACACGTTTCTTCATGCTCTAAATTACCCTCTTGACATGGGGTTGGACTTTGGATATGCATGGGGGATTCTGACAAGGGATCAATGTTTTGGCATGAAGGAAATGCACTTTGAACATTTGTGATGGATTCTAGCAAGGAATCAATGCTTGAACATGAGGAAGAGGGACTTCGAATGAGGTCCTCTAAAACAGGTAATGGCAATAAAGTGCATGGTGGCATTAGGTCTTGTATTTCTAAAACATGACAAGGATGTGCATCATGAATTGGATTATCATGGTAATCAATTATGAATAGCCCTTGGGTAATTTCATCCTTGGGCCTATTGTTTGATGAGGACAATATGGAGGGTTCTTGTGAAACTTCTAGAGGTGTAGGGATAGATGCCACTGGAGAGTCAATTTGCCTGTGAGGGGATGAGGCATTGCTAGACATAAGTGTATTATCTTGATCTTCCTCAAAGAACTCACTTGGTAATTTCCTTAAGAGCATTGCAATAAAGCCACCTTTCTTTTGAGGTTTTGATGTAGTTGTATCTGGAATGTGAACTTGTTTGGAAAGGAGTTGGTTCTAGTCTGATGTCATGTTTTGATATTGGACTTGGTTCAATTGTTCCAACATGTTTGAAACTTGGGTTGGTGTGTGCTGCAACCTTTGTTTTTGAATGTTTGGTTGTGGTTGTTGACATTGATATGTTGATTGAACTTGTTGATATTCCACCATTGGTTGAACTATTTGTTGACATTGTATAGTTGGTTGGACATATTGTTGAAATTGGACCATTGGTTGTATTGGTTGTATATGTTGAACAATTGGTTGTGTCTATTGGAAATGTTCAAACTGTTGAACAATTGGTTGTGATGGTTGAAAATCTGATTGATAGTAAACACCTTCTTGTTCTTGTTGTGGAGGCACATAATGTTGAAATTGATGTTGTCTCTTTTCTTGAAATTGTTTCATCATCTCTATTTGTGAGAGGAGAGCTAGTATGTCTGATCGTTCAAGAAGAGATCTTACATCAATTGGCTCAATCTTTGGATTTCGACCTGGAAATTTTCGAAACATTTTGGACATTTGTGATCTATTCTTCGCAATGTTTTTCACTCTTTGTTCCAAAATCTCATTTTCTTGAGCTAGTTTCTCCTCTAGTTTTTGTATTTGGACATTTACATCATCGTGATAAGTTTGATCCAAGTTCTGAGACATGTAGAGATTGGATTGACATGATTGATTGCTCAATTGTGATGACATGGCTTCGTAAGAAGGTTGAGACCTCATTTCAACAAACATGTCACTATGCAATGCAACTAATGGGATTGACAAATGCAACCTAAAGGATGACAATGCAACTTAATGTTTTTGGTGTTTTTCAAGATTTTGACAAACTTTTTGGAATGCAAACCTAAAAAAGAGACCTTTAGGAAATTGAAATGATGTCTAGACCTCAAAGGACAAAAGGACCAAGTGACAAAAGGACAAAATGACAATGTCTCACCTATATGCTTGGATACTAAGCTAGGTTTGACCCAATGACATTGATGACAAAAAGACAAAAGTTTGATAAGGTCAAGACTTCCTAACAATAACTTAGGGTTTATCAAAGATTTGCATTACTCAAGTATGACAAAACCTAGTTTTGACACTATATGCAAAGGGACAATTACTATGCAAATGATCCTAATCTGATATGATAATGACCTAAGCTTAATGAAGAGACCTAGGGTATGCAAATATGAATGTATGACAATGGTATTACTCTACTGCAAGAGGGCACATGCAAATGAATGACCCTTATTTATATGAAAAGGAGTATGACCTAGGTGGAACCTAACCTTGGTAGTTGACAATGACTTTGCAAAATGCAAACCTAAGATGAACCTAAATCTAAGTGACATGAATGTTGAGACAAGATTTTGAAAAATGTTTGACAACCATGTTTGAAGGTGTTTTGAACTTTGTTGGACGAAATGTTCTTGTGTTTAACCTTGTTTTGAATCAATTTTTCTTGTTTTGAAATGAGATGCAATTCAACTTTTGACAAGCAAAGAAGACAAGATATTTCAACTTAGACTCAAGACAATCATGCTCATTCCCACATTTCTTATGGTAGGCAAGGACATTAGGTACTTGAGAGGTAGACTCGTTATGGGATTCAAGGAGAATACATAGATGCTTGGGCAGCCAAGCATCAGTCCCCATGGAAATCTCCCCATGGCGAACTTAGTATCTCTTCCAAGTATCCAAACTTGTCCTTCTCAAGCAACTAGAAGGATTTTTGGCCTCTAAAAACAAGGTGTTTAGTAAGGATTTATGTTAAGTGTTACTCCTTGGTGTCACACAAGCGTGATTGAGACATTAAGCCCACCAAGATACCAAACAAATGTAGTCACGCAAGCACGATTTAGACCGTGAGGTCCTACTTAGATGTTGATATGAGAAAGAGTCCAAGGGTCATCACTTCCCAAGTAACTACAATTCCCACGTAACCCTTCCTTCAAAGCTTTTGCTCATCAGGCATTTGTTTATAGTGAGTTAGAATGCCAAGGTATTCTAGCCGTACTCACTTTGGGTCATTCCCTTCTCACGATTGTCACTTGCTTGCAAAAGCAAATGGTCGGGAAGGCAGGCCCTCTAAAGGTGACACACAATCAAAACAATGAGCATGGTATCAAAGATCTGGATTTCTGATCACCCTAAGAAGGATGAGAGAATACTCTCCTACTCCAATGTCAAACTCAACAATCAAAGCAAAAATACATTCATTCCAACCTATTTAGAAAACATACTAGGTGCCTATAACATTAATTGCAAACACAAAGTTTAGTTGTAATCCAAGGCAACCTGCAAAAAACCCAAGTCAGAAGTTTGATATGCTTATTCTTTGACTATCAAACCTACATAAACATGTTAGTAGTTTCATTTGTTGTCTTTGCCATGCGTAATGCCAAGGTGCTGCACAGAGAATTAGTACCAAAAACCAAAAAAGCAGAAACAGTAAGCAAAACAAACCAATTTTAAGCAAAACACTGCCTTTTTACCTCTATTTCTGGACTTTACACAAGCGCATAACTCATGACACAAGCATAGAATTCATGACACAAGCACAGAATGTCTTTAACATAGGCGCAAAATGCATGACACAAGCACAGGTTGTCTTACACAGGCGCATAAGTTCCCAGAAAACCCTGCATTACCTTGTTTCTTGGGTTTTTGACCTGCACATCAACTCAAAAGCACTCAAAAGCATGGTTAGGGGGTTAGTTCACGTTGGGTTCACCAATTAATGTATGTTAAGAAATGTGGAAATCATCACAAGCAATATCAAAACTAATCTAGCTCAATCACGAAAACTAAAATGCAATGATCTATCCTAAACACACTCAATAAAGACATGAAATTAAATCATTCAAAACTAAAGACTATGCAAACCAAATGTAGATCTGAATGCTTCCTTCATGCAGCTCCATTGTCCTTCTTTCTTCTCCGAATAGCCTTTGTTTGTGGATCTCACCTTCAAGTGCATACACCTAATGTGAAAGCAAGATTGACATTGGCACAAGAATACTCAAAGCGTGATTGATTTGACAGAGTGATTAGAAAAAGTGATTAATTCGACGATGTGATTATCTAATTTTTTTTGGGATTGAAGAAATTCATCCAATTTATGGAGAAATTGGAGAAAAGAATCAAATTAACATGATTCGATTCAAATGGAAATTGCAAATCAAAAATGTCAATTATGACAAATTATGCACCTTCTATGCAAAATTTGATTGATTGATAATTCATGACAATTTATGACAAATTTCTATGTCAAAAATTGATTGATTGTCAATTATGACAAATTATGACAAATTGAAATGTCATTCCCATGAAATCAAGAGAAAAATAGGAGTGAATAGAAATTAGATGAATTAGAAATTAGGTAAATTAATTAATAATTTGTCATTTATTAATTAATTCACAAAAAGAGGAATAATTAGCCAATTAAATGAACATTTAATTGCAATGAGAAGACTTAAGATAAATAAATAATTTATTAATCCTAGAGAGAGAAATGACAAATAGGGTTAAATGATTAAGTCACGAAACCCTAGAATATAAATTAGCAATGCAAAGATGACAATTAGGTCTTGATGAAAGATAATTAACTCGATCATGATTTTGAATTGATAAATAACCAATGTGATAAATGATTTGATTGATTGACAAACTAACCGAGATTGATAAAGAGACCAAATTGATAGGTGCCAATTGACGAGGAACAATGACTAATTGATCCAAATTGACATGATTGAGAAGGACGACGACGATTGATGACAAATCGATTGCAAAATGACAAAACTGACAAGAGGATAAGGATTAATGACAAAATGGATTGCAAAATGACAAGATTGCAAATGACCACGATCGATGACAAAATTGATCGCAAAATGACAACGATCGATGACAAATCGATTGCCAGATGACAAAATTGATAAGAGGACAAAACCCTAATTAGGATTGACGATGTCCAAAATGATGACAAATGAACACGCACATTGATGCGACAGGATAAGATTGGCCAAAATCATGATTGAAGATTGTTGTCGACAAGACCAATTTCGGAAGCGACACAAATGAAGAATGTAGAAGAATGACTCGATGCTCGCAAATGATAAAGATCAAGTGCGAATCATAGGAGAAATGTTAATGCAACGCAAAAACCTAAAATGAGGCAATGCGCAAATGTTAAAGTATGACTCTGCAAGCGTTGACCATTTTTAGGTGTCTACAAGTGCCATTGCAGCACAATAGCGCCAAAACGTTGTTTCAGCGCTATTTTCCTAACTCAACTTGTACTCAAAAAAAAAATGACAAAAATGCATAAAAATCAAAATTTCAAATTTGCGTACTGCTGGTCTGTAGTCGTCTGGCCACTAGAACTGATGGACTCGCTCGAAACGGTGCTCTGCAATAGGTACCAGCATCTTGACTGCTGCTCGCTCCTCTCAAAAGTCACTATCCGAGCTCTAGTTTCACACTGGTCGCGGTAACAAATGATCTTGTTTTCACCCCTTTCTCCCCATTTAAACCCTTCGCAGTCACCATAACTTTCCCCGGCTCACCGTCGTGGTCCTCGTAAACTTCCTGAGCCTCCCATTTCTCCATTTTACCTCCGATTTCTTCTATTTTTCACCATTATTGCTAAATTCTTCTCTTCTACCACCCTTCCAATTTTCATTCTTTTTCAAGAGATCGCCCGATTCTTTGAAAATTTTCGGCCCATCTCTCGAGGGGGCATACCACCCATTAAATTTACATTTTATGGGGCATTTCTTCACACCTATTTTTCTTTCTTTGAAACGATGCGATAAACCGCACCATCTCAAAGAGGGGCAAATGTAGTCACACAAATCTGTTCAGCTTAATTAAATAAATAATTGCTATTTATTTGATTAAAAATCCACTAGCTAATAGTTAATTAAATTAATATTTAATTAATTCATCTTCAAATATTCTCTTATTAATTAAATAAATTATTCAATTTATTTTAATTAATTCATTAAACCAAATTCACAATCAATTAAATAAATAAAATATATTTATTTAATTAAATCCCCCTTTTTCCTCTTTTAAATAAATTAAATTAAGCATTTATTTAAATCATTATTCCCCTCCCACTTGCATTTTCCTACAAATGCAACTTGCACACATTTATTGAAATAAATTAATTTTATTTTAATAAAATCCTATTTTTCCCTCACCCACCAAACCCACTTGCATTCCTAAAACCCCTTCTAGATTCTTCTAACCCCTTCCTAATTAGCCGAATCCATTCCCTAATTATTGTCACATTCCTAAGCAGCTTTAAGTCACTTCTCAAAGACTTCAAAAGTCTTTGAAAAAAATTTAATGCTTTGTGTGTTCAATAATTTAACCTCCAAAGTCTTCCAAAACCACTAATGGCTCTTACATGACCATTAATGGCTCTTACATAACCATTTATGGTTATTTCAACTTGCACTCTGCGTCTCCTCAACTATTTATTGCTTTGACCATGTTTATCCCTTTTTCCTTTGCACAAGAGTTTATCCATTGGATAAAAGCTTTATTCTTTATTTATCCATTCAACTAACCTTGACCTTAACTCCCAAGGTTATGTCAAGCATTTAATACTTATTCCCTCTCCTCTCAAACCTATCTCACATTGACACTTGTCATCCTGAGATTGGATTGAAAGCCCTCACATGGATCTTAGATCATTCAATCCTGACCCTTGTTGAGATTACTCAATCTCAACCATCCATTGCTCCATTTTTCCTATAAATAGAGCCCATTTCTTCATAATCCAGATCCTGAAAACTTGTATGCATTTAAGCTATAGGCATTTTGAGAGAGAATTTTAGCATAATCAACTAATAATATTGTCATTTTGAATAAAATAAATCATTTTAGTATCCATAGCATAGTATTAGCTTTTTATTCCCATTTAGAGCAAATACTTCAATCTCAAACCTCCATAAGCATCCATAGTGCAAAAAGCTACTGAGAGCTACACTATTTTGGAACTTGGAGAGGAGACAAACAAAGCAGAAGAAGCCAAGAGCATGTTAGGAGGCATTTGGAGATGCCTCATCATATTTACCTTCTTAGTTAGATATTCTGTCATGTTTTTGATATCTCTTTTGATATGCTTGTGTAGGAAAGTATTTTGTTTGTGATTTCTGACACTAACAGTTTGTCTTTTTTTCTTGTTTGTGTTTTGTTATCATTGACTAACCTTCCCTTTTTGCAGAGCATCACATATGTTGGTTGATAACTTGCTTTTTGAGGAATTTTTAGACACATCATTGAATACATTGGTATGGCTAAGATCATGGTTTTGAGCATGAGTAATATGCTTGCATATGTAAGTCACTTTCTCTTCCACCCTTCCAATCTATTCACAAAACTATACACCAACCTATCCCGTAAATTAACTCTACCTGCAGCACCAAAAAGTGCAGTGCCAAGGAACCTTCTAGGTAGAGTTCCAGCTTTGACCTCCATAATTCTTACAATCTCTCTTTTCTTGTGTAGAAGAGTATTAAAGAAAAATATTTCTAATTTCGACTAATTTATTTGCAAACCTTAGGCCTCACAAAACTAGTTTAGAGCCTTTTTTATATTCATAGCCTCTCTTTCCATAGCTTCCCCAAACAAGATAGTATCCAACAAACTATTGATGAGTATTTGGATCAAGGTCTGCTACAAAATTCGCCCCTTTACACTTACCATCCACTCACAATTTTTGAATATGCTTGCCCAAAGCTTCCACAAGAATGATAAAGAGAAAAGGAGACAAGGGGTCCCCTTGTCTTAGTCCTCTCAAGGATTTAAAGAATCCTTGCAAGATACTATTTACCGAAACTAAGAACCAGAGACCATTTATATTTGAATCTTTTACCCATTTCTCTCCAAACCCAAAAGATTCCATAACTTGAACTAAGAAAGATCTATCCTTCATGTCATGTATGCTTTCCTGATATCTAATTTTATCATCATCTAGTTCACTTTTGATTTCCTAAAAGTATGAATGGCTTCATGAGCAATAATTACTCCTTCTACAAATGATCTTCCAGGGACAAAGTCACTTTATTCATCAGAAATAATATGCTTTAAGACCATCTTAATTTTATACACCATCACTTTAGTAATCACTTTATAGATAGTATTACACAGAGAAATTGGACAAAAGTCACTAAAAGTCTCCACCCTTTCCACCTTTGGGATAGGAGCAATCAGAGTACAATTTCACTTATTTGCCACATAAGCATCTACTCTAGCATCCTCTAGTACCTACCTCACTTCAAACCCTACCAATTCCCAAAAAACATTCAATAAAGAAAGGTCAGGAAGTCATCCGACCTTGGGGCTTTATCTCCTTCCATTGAGAAAACCACTTTCTTTACTTCCTCCAAAGTTATGGTTTTGCACAAATCCTCATTTTGTTTGCTCGAGATTAATTTTGTTATATTTGTAAGCAAATTATTTCTTTGTTTTGCATTGATTATGCCATCTCCAAGAAGAAGATTATAAAAATAATGAATTACTTCTTTACTAATGGCTTCCATCGAGTTTAGTTTAGTTATTTTGGGCATCTTTAATCTTTGTGATCTTGTTCCATAATCTCCTCACCTTTACTGAATTGTGAATGTATTTTGTGTTTCAATCTCTTGCTTAGAGCTAACACTCCCTCAACTTTTATCTCTAGTAAGTCTTTTCTCAGGCCAAAATTTTATCGTATTTAGCTTTTCCTTCTTTCTCCTTCCAATAAATGTCTTTTTTGATTTCAATGCTTGTAATACTCTCCTGAAGATTACTCAACTCTTCTTGTAAAATCACTTTTCTTGCAAAAATGTCACCGTAGTTTGTCCTATTCCACTCCGTTGGCTTTTCTTGATTTGAAGTTTCTTAAAGAACTTGAAGGTATGTTTACTATCCACATTTGGTGCATTATTCCACCATTGTCTAATGAAATCATGTATATGATTGTCTCTCAGCCACATTTTTTAAAATTTAAAAGGGAAACACAAAGGAGCACTATCTAGTTGAATTATCATTTCAAAAAGAAAATGATTTGATGGAACTAACGACTTGATTGAGGCTTCAAAGGTTAGGGGATTTTCATACCACTTACCCCCCCAATAGAAATCTGTCAAGTTTCTCAGAGATGTGTCCCAACCCCCATCTTTTGTTGGTCCATGTAAAGGCACCACTATTTATTTTGATTTCTCACAAACCATTGAATGTAATGAAATTTTGAAACTCAATTTTTGAGCCCTTAAAACCCATCCTTCCACCTTTTTTGTCTACCATATCTAAGGTAGCATTCGAATCTCCTCCTATAATCACAATTTCATTCGTAAGACAATTCAACAATGTAAATATTTGCTGGTAAACTTCAGACTACTGTCTCACTTGAGAGGGGCCATAAATGTTCAAAACATAAAAATCTCTATTTAGTCTAAATTATATTCCAAAGGAGGCCTAGACCATCAACAACACCATTAGCCTCCACAAAAGTTCCTAACCACGACCTCCAACTTTTTATTAGTACATCAGAGTCCTCTTTCCCAAGCTTTGTTTCTTATAACAAGACCATATCTAGTTTTGTTTGATCAAGACCCCACTTGATCAAATGTTTCTTTTCAAGGTCATTGCAGCCCCTAACATTCCATCTTAGTAGTTTCATTTCTCTTCATGAAGGGACACACCCTTCCCTACTACTAGTTTGCTTTGCCCTTTTGCACTACCCACCATTTCTAGTCTAAATTTTCTTGATTTTCTCCCTCTAGATTTCTTCTCTCCTAATTTGATCTTTTTCAACTTTGACTTTGATTGTTCTATTGTCCTTACTTCCATGATACCCTCTTCATCCAACAACCCCCATTCTTCATCTTCCTCTATTGAGGACCATCCTTCTAAATCCTTTCCTAAAATATTGTCCTCATCTACTACAAGACTCTCCCACTACCTGCTATGTAATTGAAGGCCTAGTAACCCTATTACTAGTAGCATTCTATTTCAAAAGCCTTTCTCCCATCGCTTCCATAACTTTCTCCACCATTGCTATAGCTTCCCCTACTAGAGAAACCATGCCCTCCTTGCCATTGTTGTTTGGATCGATTGAGGATATAGTAGCGGCATATACCCCTTCTAGACTTTGGTTTAATTGTAGTCTAGCCTTATCATGACTCTAAGTTCTCATTGCTTGATCTTGACACAAAGTTTTCTCATACTACCCCTTTTCCTGAATATATTAGCCAACCCTATAATAGTCATAAGGTTCCTTGCTTCCAGGCTCTAGTGACTTGCCCAAAGCATGTTGATACTCAAGACCCTTTTTTTCTATATTTAACTTCTCTTATAGAATTATAGGTGGGGGTTATTGTTTTCTTCAATCTAATTGATCTTCACAAACTTCTATCAATATGAAATATAAGTTTTTTATAAATTTATAATATTATTTTATCCTTATGCAACTAACTTTATATAGATTCCTTTTTAGTATTATTTTAATGATTTCAACTAAAAAATTTAGAGTACAGTTATTTCAAATTTGTTAAATAATTTAAAATTCATCTCATTTTAAAAATAATTAAATATATTTAAATAGACTTAAAATTATATAAATTGTTTTATTTTTATTTAATATGAATTTAATAAATTTACTATATTAATTTAATTATTTTAAAAAAATTGTTAAATTATCAGTTTCTTTTTAATTTATACATGTTTAATTCCATAATTTCAATTTAAATATATACTTCTAATTAATTTAAACATTTATTTCTTCATACTATTATAATTTACAATTTCAAAATAACAAAAATATCAATTTAATTCGTTTACTATTTATACAACTTTTAATTAATTTTATGTCATAGTGTAACGCATATCATTTTTATCTTTCTGGTTTTTCCTAATCATAATCCTAGAAACCTCCTTGGCACTTGGTTTTCCTATCTCATTGTGTGGTTTTTATGCTGTTGTTTTGATATCCTTTGGGTGTGGCTCATTTTCTGCGTCTGGTTGGCGATAGTGATCTCCTATTATCTGGCGACCAGGAGCATAATGGGAGGGGATAAGAACATACAAGAGCCCTCTACTTGTGAGAAGTGGAAAAAGAATAAAGATGTCTGGCAGGAAGTGGTCTCGTCCCCTACCTGGACCGGCTTCATGGCTCCTCTCCTCTGATTATAGAGGACTTTGTTAACAGATGGAAAAAAGGGAGTCTTAGTGCCTATGGTGCTGATTATCAGATAGATGAAACTTTGGTGGCGACGGTCACTGGTCTGGCTATGAATGGAAGAAGTTTTTACAGGGATAGAAAAACTGGGGAGGAGGACTTGTCACGCTTCTTCAACAAAGACAAGTAGTGCTCCATAGCCACCAAGATGACTGATGGCGGCTATAATAGGAAAGACCTCATGGCCCCGTGGGTTGATATGGCTGAGTTTATAACGAGATATATCACCCTTGATGGCAGGTATGCAAGTATTTTCTCCTACAATTTCACTATTTTAAATCATTTTCAACATGGAAAAATTATCTCTGTTCCCTACTATCTTGCCACCTCCCTTGAGAATAGCCTAGAAAAGAATCTGGAAAACCCTAGCAACCCTCTTCTTCACAAGGCACTTATTGTCCTTATCATGGAACATGCCAAATCCCTTGAAATTGTGCCCCTGCTTGCCGAGATTAGTCTACAGACGGAGGTCCAAGACATCTCTAATTCGGAGATGGACTTGGACGATAGTGGGATTCCTGCTGATGACCTTGAATACGAACCTGCGGAGGAAAAAGACAAGATGGTCACTCCTGGGATGCTCAGCAGCAAGAACACCCCCAGATAGGTAGCCAGTAAATACAAAACCACTAGCAACTTGATCTCCAAGGCCGAACCCCTCACCAAAAAGAAAAAGCTAGCGGCGAAGGATCACAACCTAAAGATTACGAACCAAGGGATTAAACTAGACATCTCTATCAATGTTTAGAAAGAAAATCAAGGGAAAGATGGTAGTCTGATGAATCTTGTAATGGAAGCCACCAGAAGCCAGGAGCGATGTTAGAAGTGGGTCGAGCATGAAATCGACACCCTCAAGATGGCGATTAAAGAAGTATTTGACATTTTCACTGCTTCCCTAGAACCCAGCAAGCCGGAAAAACTCATGATCATGACTCAAAAACCCTCTCAGAATGTTGAGGTTATGAAATATAACCATGAACAAAGGATTGATAAGGTGGAACAATCCATGACTGAGATTAAGAAAAATCTCAAGAATCTTGTCGACATTAGTAAAAAAGCCATGAACAACAACATTGAGGGGCTGGAAAAGATTAACGAGATGGTTGCTGATTATAGATCCTTCCACAGTGACCCAGTGAAAGAACTTGGTGGAGATGATGTGGCTGTTGGAGACACCAAAACCACAGGACCCAGTTCCAGAACCAGGAGCAGAAGTAGCAACAAGGGTACCTCCAGATTCATCATGGAGGAGCTTAAGGAAATCAACAGAATTTCCATTCAAAAGAACAAGGATCTGGTGCTTTCGCTTAACTGAGAGTTTTTTTGCTTCAACTTGTTTGTTTGTGTTTCTTTTGTTTTTGTTTCGTTTTGGGGTTGCTCCCCTGTTCTGCTGCTGTTTCTTGCTGGATTGGCTGTTAGCCGGCTGTTGTAAAACTTCAGGTTTCAGGTCCTTGTAAAACCCATTTATCCTTATCAAAAATGCATATCATTTTTATAATTAGATTAACGATAAATTTATTATTAAATTATTTATTTTTTCTCTTTTGTATAGCTTAAATATCTATTCAGATTTTGTACCTTTAAGTGCATGTCTAGACTTGATTGGTAAATCATTTATTTGCCTCTTCCGTGTGGTAAATTGAAACTTTTTTTAAGCATGGAATATCGATTTTGAATTATATGTATAAGGAAATTTCTGTAGAACGACTTCATTGTCCTTATCCACTAATAGATCCATTATAATTCCACTTTGGGAGATCTTTTAAATCAGAAACAGGCACAGATGAGGCCTGAAAACGGAGTAGATGGTAAGATACAGAAAAGTAGATAAAACTTGATTCTTGATTTTCTTTTTGAATAAACGAATCCTTTTTGAAACCCTAAGAAGATACTTAATTCCATAGACACAAAATTACTAAAAGTGACTACAAATATTACTTTATTACTGGAAGCAATCAATAATTTGAAGTAAACAAGGCAACAAGCACTCCAATTCGCAACTTCATCACAGCCAGATGAATTAAACTGTGGAGCTTTTATACATTGCAGCAATTGGCTTACCAAATATTTGTCGTACTATGGGCTTGTCATGCATGTGTTTCTGCACATTGACCAAATACGATCTTCTCACACTGATTTCCCTTCACACTTTATTCAGCCATCTTTGCTACATTTTCCTTAAAAAAAAAAAAATTGCCTTCTCAAAAAGTATCCTCATTTATCCTGCTACCTTCCCAGAAAAGCCACTTACTGTAGATTTCCTACTGTAGACATAAAGTTGCACATAAGTGTTCATTGAAGGAGCATACCAGAGAGCTTAAATTTTCGAGACTACCTTCTCGTGCAATAAAACATATTTGAGAGACTTAAAGGGAAACTCTAAGGTGCACAACCCATAGAATAGATTTTTTTTTGGGTAAAAATAGGAAGGAGAATCATTCAAAAAGGATTTAGTAGTTACAACAGTCTCTTCAACTTCTATTAAAATATTTGGATAGGACAAAAAAGTGATTTGTTAATATGAAGAAACATTCAAAACAAGAATTGATGAGGGAATTTATGTTTTGAATAATTAATTTTTAATAGTAAAAAGAGAAGGAAACGCATTTCAGTTTATATATGTAATAAATTTATTAAAAAGAATATTTTTTTATGAATCAAAATTATAAACAAACTATTGTTTAAGTCAATGATATGGTAAAATGATAATAATATTTAGAAGTTAAGTAATTGTTGATTTCAAAATCGAATAATTCTTCTTTGTTTGTGAACAAAAGAAAATAATGTCAATGTCACCATATATTTTTATGAAAATATATCTATTTTAAGTTTTGCATTAAAAAATTGTCTAATATAATCCTAGAAAATATAGTTCAAATGAAAAATATATGATTTATCAATAATTTGAAGTAATATACAAAAGATAACCTCCATTCAACATATCTAATAATGAATAAAACATTATTAATGTATATGGGAATTCCTTATAATTACTCCAAGATCTAAAAAACACACAAATATTAAAGCTATTAAAATAATTTTTTGAATGAGCTTAAAAAAACTATAATATTTTTATATGACTCACCTCAACAAAAAATATAGAATTTCACAATGTTAAATTGCGAAGTCATGGAAAAAGAAATTTCAAGAGGAAATCAACTCCCTCGAAGTATTTTTCTCCCCACTTCTTCTTTAATACAATAAATACAACCACTGTCGCAAAACCTGCTCCATATGAAAATCCCACTCCAATCCCATACCACACACTTTCCTCACTTTGCTCTTCTTTATTAATAGATGTACAAACAGGAGCTGGAGTAAATTCGGGTCAAGCGCATTTCTTTGGTAGTGGACATCCCCATAAATCTGGATTTCCTAAATGAGATAAATTATTAATTGTTATCATATGTCCTCCTTGAGGTATGCGACTTGAAAGATTGTTGTTTGAAAAATTGAGGGCTTCCAAGTTGCTCAAAAAACCAAGATCTGAAGGAATTGGTCCAAAAAAATGATTTAGAGAAAGATCTAACGTTTCCAACCAAATCATTTCTACAATACTATTTGGAATAGTACCATTGAAATTATTCATAGAAAGATTGAGCAACTTCAACCCCTTCAACTTTCTCAAATCAGAAGGAACATCCTCAATCAATTGATTGTCTGAAAGATCTATGGACACCATTTTGGAGAAAATATATGTGTACTACTCATCTCTATCTTTGGAATCCATATCCAATTCAATCCTGTATGTGATAAGAATATTTTCGCTGCCTTCCAAATTCATATCTAATCTCATGGTCCCCAAATATATGAGATATATCCAGTGAACAATGCGAATGAGGACACTAGTATGTCTATCTTAGTTTGAGCCATGTCGAATTTTCTTATGTGGCTTTGCCAACATTGCTTGTAAACTAAAAATGATGTGTGGTATGAGCCCTGATAGGTGATTTGAAGAAAGGTCCAAGATTTGGAGTTGCTTCAGCAGTCCAATTTCAGCAGGAATACTACCTTCAAAATTATTCTTCCTTATTGTTAACACTTTCAGCTCTACAAGGTTTCCCATCCACTTTGGAATGTGACCTTTCAATAAGCTTTTCCCAACATCCAAAAAATATAATTTTGTACAATTTGACATGGAGCGAGGTAATGATCCATTTAGCTAGTTATTATTTATCGCTAGTGCTTGTAGTTTACTTAGCTTACCAAACTCAAATGGAACCAATCCTCCCAAATTGTTATTCCCCAAATTTAATATTCAAAGTTCAGAATAGTTTTCTAAGATTGGAGGTATCATTCCATTCAAGTGATTATTTTGCAAATTTAAAACCTTTAGTGAAGAGCTAAACTGTAAGCTAGAAGGAATATTTCTTGTTAGGAAATTATGGTTGAGAAAAAAAAATTGTATATGAGGAAGCCAAATTGATGGTAGTTGTCCGCTTAATGCATTGTGAGACACATCAAAGAGGTGTAAGTAATTCTGAGCTGATGTGTTTAGTAGAAGGCAACCTTGCAGATGATTTTCTGTGGGATTGATATAGTGTAGATGACTCATTTCCATCAGCCAATACGGAATTTCTCCAACAAGATTGTTGCTAGCTAATTTTAACTCTATAAGGGAAAACTACGTCTAAATCCACAATGGAATTTGACCATTCATCTTACATGATGTCATATGTAAGATGGATAATTGGAATGATGGAATCTAGGTAGTGCTGATATTAAGTTTAGAATTACACAGAGACAGGTGCACTAATTCACTAAGGTTGTGAAAGAAAGCATCTGAAATTATTTGATGGCTGAGATGAAGATATTCAAGTGAAGAGGGTAGTGCTGAGGAAGCAAATGTTTGAAATAGAGTGATAGGGAGATAGAGAGATATAGAAGTAAGCGATATAAAGGAAGCAGGAGAGAGAGAGAATGAGAGATATAGATGGTGAGATAGGACAGAGATAGGTAGAGGAGGGGGAGAGAAGGGGAGATAGACCAATATATATAAGGATAAGGAGAGGGAGAGGGAGAGGTATAGATGTAGAGAGAGAGAGCGATATATAGAGATAAATAGAGACACGAAGTTAGGGGTAGTGAAAGATATGGATATAGAGAGGAGTGAGTGGGAGATAGAGAGAAATGGAGATAAATAAGTAGAGATAAAGATATAAAGTAGGAGAGATGGAGGGAAAGGTGGAGTAAATGTGTGTGTGTGTGTGTGTGTGTGTGTGTGTGTGTGTGTGTGTGTGTGTGTGTGTGTGTGTGTGTGTGTGTGTGTGAGAGAGAGAGAGAGAGAGAGAGAGAGAGAGAGAGAGAGAGAGAGAGAGAGAGAGAGAGAGAGAGAGAGAGAGAGAGAGAGAGAGAGAGATAGTTAGAGAGATATGGATGGAGATATAGAGAGGATGGAGATATAGAGAGGGAGATATAGTTAGAGAGATATGGATAAAAAGATATAGAGAGGAGTGAGAAGGAGATAGATTGAGTGAATAAGAGAGAGATATATAGATAATAATGATATAGAGTAAGGGGAGATAAAGATATAGAGTAGGAGAGACATGAGGGCTTCACTTAGGGAACTTGGGTTATATCGCATGTGTTTGTGGCATACTAAAGAATCCCCCTATTTTGAAAAAATATTGCCCTTAACTCCTTTCTTGTCAACCCCTCGTAGTATATAGCCCGAATTAAAAACCACCCTTATTTTCACCAGATATTGTATATATCAATTTTTTCTTTAACATTTTTCATGCCCTTTTATATTTCTATCTTATGTTATGATAAAGAGTTGGTTGGGTTATAAGCATAATCCTAGATTTGGTAGAAGGTACTAATATTAATTAATGGGTTGCATAAAATTTTTGGGGTTAAAATTTTCAAATAACCTTAGGTTGGCTTTTGTTTTAATTTTCAGTTGATTGGTTCAACTAGTAAGATCTCCTCTTAAGTTGTCTGTAAGGCTTTTATCTTATTTCATTAACCAGCTCTGTGCTTAGGCTTTTGTTATTTTATCGGTTGGTATATTTTTTCCTTAGTCTTCACACACATGTTTTTATTTGCCTAAGTCATGTGTTAGTGCTTGTAAGTGTTGAACACAATGTACCACTGAGAGGAGGGTGAATCAGTGGTATCCAAAAACTCTTAACCTTTTAATCCTAAGAGTAAGTACCGGTTAGCAATGCAAACACTAAGTAAACCTACCGGTGGGATAAATCAAGACATCATAATGCAATCACACAAAGGTACAACACATGACACCAGTATATACGAGGAAAACCCAAGAAGGGAAAAGCCTTGGTGAGAAAAGTTGTTGGAGTCTACTCCTTTAATCCAGCCTCACAGTGAAAATCAAATTACAATATTTAGGGCACCAACCCAAGGTGCACCAACCTCTACACCGAGCTCCAACTCAATGATTACAAAGAATTATATTAAAATATTATATATAATCTGGTTACAAATAAATTTTGTAACCTCACAGATATGTCTCTTCACCAGTCCAACTCAACTCTACTCTCTATCGGTTCTCTTCTCACCTTCTCTAACTCTTCCTCTACTTGGCCTCTGCCTTGTCTTCTCTCTTCTCACTCTCTTCTCCTACTCAACTCTTCTCATTGCAGCTTCCTTTTTGGTTCCACCTCTACTGGTTGTTTGCCTTTCTACCTGGTTACCAGTAACTTCCATAGTATCGGTTAAACCCTGCTCAATCGTTGCCTACTATTGCTTCTTTCCTTTTGCTACTTCTTTCCTGTCGGTTCTAACACTGTTGGTTGTCTTGACTGATGTACTTATTTCCGGTTACACCTCCAAATGCTCAGCTACTTAAGTCTCATAGTTAGATCAACTCTTTTCTTTCAGTTCTAGCATCACACCTTTTGGCAGCATCCTCCAACAACATCTTTTTATCGGTTTTGACTTGCATATTTATAAACAAGTCTTCTCGCCAAAAACCAATTCAAACTTCAAGCGATTAGGGTTTCATCTTTGACCCTGAGGCAGCCTAAATCCAATCAGATCTCATTAGTCTGATCACCTTGATTGATGAACTACAACTCATCAATTAGTCTCGCCATTGTCATGCCTTCCAAAACACGACTTCCATATTTAGCAGTCTTCTTTTAATCTATCAGCTGATTTCTTGGTCGATCACCAAGAATAGTTTTGCAGTGTCCTCCACCTACCTCAATCTGCACCTAGACATTTTGCATTGATCGATGCCTCCCTTCGATCACCTCTATTCGATCTTCCTCAAGCCTCATACCTTTGCAACACCTCCCATGATTTACGAGGTCTACATTTAATGTTGACCAACACTGCAACAACCTCGTCGGTACACACACCATCTACAATTGCATGCATGTTCGCTACCTCAACTCGACATGGCTTCTTTGTTGACATCCACCTTAGCTCACTATATCGATCCAACATGGTCACCGACCAATTACACACAACCAATGTATCCTTCATACTACCGATCCATCTTTGCCTACCAGTTATCTAACCCTGTCGGTATATCTTGCCTTGTTGGTTAACCTTTATACCTTCACCTTCATTGTGCCAGTGGATCATGTCAGCCTAGTCATCGGTCATGTCGGTCCTCACTAGCAATCTTGGATGACACATCATGTGCATCTTCATCAAACTGAGAGCACTTCACTTTTGTCTCTCTGTCCACTTGGCAGTATGTTAGTATCCTCCTTGTTTACCAATTGGCATGTTGTTGACTTCATACCGATAGTGTTCATGATATCATCATCCCATCCATCTCCAACTATTATGCATCTGTGGCAACACCAATTTTCATCTGCATACCAATAACTCCATGTGTGCAACTAGATAGCCTCATCTTTATTTGACTGGTTCTCTTCTCAACCGGTTTGCCAAGGAGGCAAACTCACCATCTTATCATGTCTTCACATGTTGATCTGGTGCACATCTTTGATCTCAACCTCAAGGGGCTTCCTCATCTTCTACATTACTCATCTAGTCTATCCATTGAATTACCTACCTTTTCTTACTTTATCTTATCCCAGAGAGTCATAATGTATTCCATTCATGTTAGGAGATAAGCCAAGTAATTACCACTTACTAGTAAAAGTGAATCCTTGTCTCATGCGGGCCAATGACAGGAGAGAATTAGTTATCAACATATTATGCTCTTCTGCTTCTAGTGTTGCACAAATATGACCTCCTTGTGTGAGAAGATACATCTCCTACACATAATCTGGTAGACATCCCCTTTGTCTACCTTACTAACTTGCAACAGTCCAAACTTTGTTGGTCATATTGCCATTTGCTGATGGCCTAGTCTTTCGATGGGAGTCTTGTAGTTTCACATCCACCTATATACCGGTTATGCACTTCTTCATTAGCTCACCCTACTAACTTTCCAGACACATGCTTACCAATTGGCAACATCTAAATGCCAACACATTACTTTACCGGTCTTCAATACTTGTCATCAACACAAGTCAACACTAACTTGTGTACCAATGATCTGCAATACTAGTTGACATCAAGGATAATAATACACTTCAACCTCCCATACCGGTTACCATACAGCACCGATTGACATCACTGACAACACAATGCCAACAGTCTTCCCCTTTGGCATTGATGTCAACACATGTAGTATTCGGTATACTACAAATTCTTTTTCCCCCTTTGACAACAATGGCAAAGGGTCTTGACATCTGGTAAACTTTGGGCTCTCTCTTCTCTTTTTGTACTGGTTGCTTGTTCTCTTTTTACAACTATGCTCTGCAACTTCTCAACTAGCAGCACTTGAACTGGAGAGATGACACCAATATGTTTGACATATGCTCCCCCTGTGCAAGTAACTCACATCTTATTCACATCTCCTTGTATACCGGTCCACAATGTCACAACAATGACACTTGAACTCCTCATGTATTTAGTGTATCAGATACCAATAATAAAATATGGTCCTATGAACTCCCCCTGAATCACAGCCCTCTGGTCTTCATTTTCTATTAAGTCCTAAAAAGGTACCCCAACTGCACTTTGCACTGGTGGAAGTGAGCATCTATAAATGTTGATGGTCTTTCACTTCCATGACATCCATCCCATCTTTGTGACATGATCTTACCTCACTACAATGCCATGTCACATTGACTTCATCTCAACTCTCACACTGATTGACATCATGATGTATCATACACATGGGATCGACTAATGGTCAAACACACTATCATTAAGGATAACTTCAAAATATCATCAGAGACATAAATTCATCTGTCTAGGCCATCAGAGCCACTACACCACAACCAGAACTTATTGATTCACATATTCTTCAATATCGATAACTATCACTACCAACAACATACTGCACATGCTAGTTTACTATACCATTCCAATATCTCTGCCAGTATACTTTGCTGACTGGATCTCCTTCCAGTATCACATCCCACTTTGACACTTGCAGCAGTGATCCATCTTGGCAGTGTGAATGTGTAGCCAAGATACTAATTGCACACAATTTTTCATCTCAACTTCTCTCTCATGCTGGTAACTGCCCGTCCTTAATCTTTGCCCTTCTCAACATTAGGGGTGAATGATTTGATCAACATGTAGCTCCCCCTCAAGATCTATATATCCTTTAAACTTTAGGAGATATCACATGTGCATTGAATGCACAGTGCCAATCCATGGTCATGTTTTCTTCCATCTTCCTCCATACCTATTGGACTCCCTCCTCTTCTCATTTGTAGCCTTTGGAGCAGGTCTTATCTTCTTCTACTAATAGGTCTTTGCTTTACCAAGTTCTACAGTATGAATGGATACATTGTCATAGAAGAATACTACACTCATCCCAACTAGATGATTGGAAGACCCTCTATCAAACCAGTTTGATCTTCTTCTAAGGGTCATGCCATTGTAGCCCAATATCAGTTTCAACTAGCTTCTTGATCTTCGAGGAGTGGTTCTCCTTTGGGCATAGCTGTTATGTCAGCTACCATATGCATGAATCATCTTCTTCCTGCACTCATTAATTCTATGGCCAGATTCATTGCAATTATAACATATATAATCTATATCTCTTAAAGTAGCAAATGGACTCTGGTTAGCATAACTGCGAGTGGGCTTATGCATGTTTCTACATTCTGATTTTTTATTACATCTTTTACAAACTGAATTGTTATTCCGTGGAAAAGCACTTTTTCTATTCCTAGACATCATTTTGCATTCCTCTGCCCTATGGCCATATCCTTTACAAGCAAAATAGTAACCGGAGAATGGATACTTTTAACTTACAAATTCATTCTGCCAAACATGAGGTGATCTGACCGGTTTGGCTTCTCCACTCCTACTTCTCTAGGGTGTTGCATCTCTTTGTTTTCCACCAGTGGGGAGTCTCTTAGGCTGCCTTCTTCCATTCTTGTTTCCGGTGAACCTATCTTCTCTCATCTCTTTTTCTTTTAGGATCTGCATTATTTCTTCTTGTTGCAAAGGTCTTCATTTTTAGCCTCAAGTCCTCACGGGTTGTAGCTAGGTTAACCTGCTCTTGACACAAAGTCTGCTCATACTAGTTCATTACTGCTACATTGAGAATACCTAAAAGGCAACATAATTTAGTTAAGAGGTTTAGACTACCAAAATTTTATTGAGTACTATGGTCAACCTAGGTATTTGAAGAAGGATCTCTCTTTGAAAGCTAGTGAGTCTAGATATATGCGATGTAGAAGAGATGACGGCTTTGAAAAGTTGTGATACCTAGAATGTCATTAATTTGTCCAAGGGAAGAAAACCCATTGGTTGCAAGTGGGTGTAAAAGTAATCAATGAAAAATGTTATTCAAAGTGATAGAAGGCCATAATGGTGTAAAACTAATTCCCTGCATTAGGATATTTAGGAGGATATTTATATATGATAGTATCATGATTTTATAATGAAAGAAAATGAAAAGTTAGTTTACATGTTAAAACAATCACATTATGCTCTAAAATAATCACCCAAGATGTTGTACCAAAATTTTGAGCCTTGTATTAAAATTATGATTTGTTAGATGTGAGAAAGATCATTGTGTTTATATTAAGATTACTAATAATTAAATATTAATAATTGTATTAGATGTGGATGATATGTTATCTATTGGTAATATCAGGGTGATGATCAATGAGATCAGAATTCAATTTTTTGTCAAATTTGAGATGAAATACTTTGAGGCTATAAAATATATTTTTGGGATGAAGATCAAGAGGGGCTAGGCATGTAGAAAATTTTGGTTGAGTTCTAGTAAGTATGTGAATACTAGTTTGTGATAGTTTAGAATGCATGGTTTTAAGATAGTAAGCCTTCCATTTTGTATTAATTATTTTTTATTAAGGAAAAAATAGGTTTTGAGGGGACCCGAAACCCCTTACAATAGGTTTTGAGGGTACCCAAAACCCCACAAGAAAGGTTTTGACGGGACCCAGAACCCAACACAAGAAAGATATGCTGCCATTAAGATGATCATCAAATAACTGGCAGCCCACACAAAGAAAATAAGAAAAAAATAATGATAAAAATCTATCTGCACCATAAGGGAGCCCAAAAAATTCCCAACACTCACCTTAGTTAAAATTAATGGGTTTTACACTAACTCCCAAAACTAATAGTGAAAAGGCCTCAACATATTATCAAAAATCCTACAACCAAGACCCATCAACAAGGCAATAAAGGCCCCCTTGCAACAACACTAAACCTCTCCCACCTGAACACTCTGCACCTCAATAGGAGAGGAAACCACCTCTATAGGCCAAGTAAGAGAGAAAACAAACTGAAGAAGAACAAGATCCTATGTCCCATGAACATGAAATATCTCCACCTCCATAGGAGAACGCTTCACCTCAATAGAAGAAACGTGAGATAGGCCAATAAATTGAACAAAAAGAACCCTCAACTTAGAATAAACCATGTTATAGTAGAGGGTCCTCTCAGCATCACAAGAAATAGAAGAAACATTGCAAACATCCATTAATCATTGAGGTTTGAAAGCCTCAAAGAAACTTGAACCCACAACACCCACATAGCCACTCTTGACCATGGAAGAAGAACCATCCACCTCAATAGGATCGACCATGAGGATGTAATAATGGAATTGAAGACACATCAAAGTCTACCCTTCCAATAGAGTCTCCAACTCATAAAGAAGAAAGTAGATGCACTCAAAGAAGCACCAAAACCCCAAACTAGAGAAAAAACAGCCTCAAGCAAGGCTTGGATAGACATAAAAACTTCCAAAAGGGGTCCCCATAATAACAAAGCTTCCACCATTTGGTCAAACCAGAGAAATACAAGCTCTAGCCCGAGGGGAGGAAAAACAAAGCCTTTGCATCGTCCAAAATAGAGACCGCCAGACCCAATGAAAAGATGAAGGTGAAGGGCATAGGAAGCAACTTGTCCACTCCCACCACCAGGGCCTTGAGCAAGGTCCTGAAAAAAACAACCAACGCATCATAGAAGTTCTGACTTGTAGTGAGAAAGGCATCACCATCACCATCTTCATTGGAATCGGCATCATCTTCCCTTTATGAAACCCTAATGCCTCCTCTCCCACCTCTCTTGCTTCTCCGCTCCATCTTCCTATATTAATAATCAGTTTGTTACGTAGCACTTTCTATTAATTGTTACTAAACTTACTATAGTCATCTTTCTTAAATCTAAAAAATATTTTTTATGGAATGTCTAACATGATTTATTCTAGTGATGTTTCTAGTTTGTTGTATGCAATTATTTTGACTAGATCAAATATTGTCCAAGCAATGGAAGATTCCAACAAGTTTATGTCTAAACCTCATAAAAAGAATTAGACATTTGTTATTAGCATATTTCTATATTTTATTGGAACTTATAATTGTTATTATTTAATCATGGTATTTATGATGTAGATAATTATTGGAACTATCGATATTTCTTGATGTAGATTGGGTAAGCGACTTGGATATTTGGAGGCCCACTAATGGTTATATTTTCCTTGTTTGGAGGTGCAAAGAATTGGATGAGTAAAAGGAATCCCACAATTACTTTTTTCTCCATGTAAGTGGAGTATATGACTGTTGTATATGTCTCTACTTGGATGTGGGGAATCATTTATGATTATGTTCTCTTTGCATGCGTATACAATAAGAGTATGAGATGATGATTTGAGATGATATTATTTTATAAGTACACTGGTGCTATTAGAGTGAAAAGTGTAAGTATGTGGATGTGTATCACATTTGAATATTATTACATGCTTGTCTTCTTTATTGGGTGGATTTTTTTCTTAAAGTGTTTCTCCATGTAAATCTTTTGTTGACATAGTTTGTTGATGTATTTCTCATCACATTTATACAAACATATGATTAATATTATGGTAATCCTTGTTTAAAGAAATGGAATTTAAATACGCATACACTTTTATAAGTTATTCTTGTTATAAGTGAACAACTTGATATTTAAAAAGAGCATTCTTAGGAACCTAAACTACATGTCTGGACAATGTTGACAGTGTAGATGTTCTAGGTCTCTTTGCTTAAAATACCACTCCTATTTGTATTGATGTTGCTACATGTTCTAATACTATAGGCTCCAAGCTTGTAGTTGTAGTTTCTACAAGTCCCTTTATTGCAAGTACCACAAAATAATATTATAAATATTATAGTTATGAGCATACAAATGGAAAAAAATTACAAACTAAAGTACCTTTGTAAGAACCATATCAATATGGACGATTGTAGCACCATCGTTTGATTTACCTCCAATGAGTAATGCATCATAGACAAAATCCAAAAATTATTATTTCAACTCTTTTGAGAGTAGTGAACCCTATTGTCAAAACCTATTTTTTTGGCACTATTTTTTTTAAATAAATAATTAAATTTCAAAGGTTATTTAATCTATTTAATTTGATTTTTTTTCTTAAGGTATTTATAAGTTGATTTTATCATGGTTGAATGGGCCAGGGGCTTGTCTTGATTGGTGAGATCAAGCTTCTTGTGGTAGGCATGAGGTCACAAAGTCCAAGGTCCAATGCCCCCCCAAATCATGTAGAGGGTGTATCACACCATCGTCATGAGTCATGTTAAAAAGTTTACCAAGTGCACTATAACTTAAAGTGGGAGCTATTGATTCTGTAATCTAAAAAAATTTAAAAAATAATTTATTTCTTCATTAGACTGCACACATGCATATACATAGAAAATAAAAAATCTAGACATATTAATTGTTAGAACCTTTAATTTTTATGCTGAGAAGCCTAACTCTACAATTACAAAATAAGGAAAAAATAAAAAATCAGCATTATCCTTAAATAAATAAAAGCAAATCACTAGATAGATAAATATGCCAAATAGTAAATAAATCCTCGAACATAAGTATATGAAGTTCTCAAAAGAAACTGTATTTTCTTATCCTCCAAGGATGAAGTTTTCTTTGACAACCTTTTTATCCATTTTATTAGTTTGGCCTAATTATGCATACTTATTTTCAAAGAGTAGGATTTTTTGATTGTGACTTGAAAGTATTGCATATAGAATTTAAATTACATTACGCGTCTAGCCAAAAGTTGCACAACTAACACCCATACCAAGTATTTTCATATTATGTTTTATGGATTGGTTATATGCATATTTAATAATCATTTTTGTGCTTTCTGGGAATTTTAATTGCTAGAAACACAATAAGAAAATATTTATTTATAGGTGTTAAGAAAATACTTATTTATTGGTGTTAGTGTTGGAGCTTCTGGCTAGTGTTTCCTTGGACACCATTAAGAAAAACAAGAGCTAAAATTCTAATTTTATAAAATAAAAGGAGGGGTAAAAAAAATTTGAAAACTAGAAGAATAACAAAGCAAGGGCATTACATAGCCCTATCAAGCTCAACTAAGTCAAGAAACTATTGAGACAAATCTGGGGATAACTGAGCCCAGTTCACAACATTTCAATCATAAATATGATCAAAGGCCCACTTGGCCAAACAATCAACAACACCATTCCATTCTCTAGGAATATGGATAAAATTAACAGACTCCAAAGAAGCACAAAGGTTAAGAATTTGCTAAACAATCAAAGCCAAATGCCAACTAACCCCATCTAAATGTCGCCTATTCAACAAGTTGACCACAACTTGTGAGTCAGATTCACATATGATTATGCGCCACCCCAACTTACTTGCACGCTTCAGAGAAAATAAAATGGCCCAAGCCTCCATTAAATTATTAGTATGAAGACCCATATAAATAGAGAAGAAAAATAGAACATCTCCAGAACTATCTCGGCCCACACCACCGATACCAGCATGACTAAGTTTTCCCCAAGAAGAGCCATCCGTATCAATTTTTAGAACTCCCTAAAGAGGAGGAGACCAACTGCCCTCCCTATTTACCTTTAGAGTAGGGTGTCTACATCTATTGCGCATTAAATATCATTGCAGAGGAGGTATATGAAGACAATTAAAACACTCAACATCACCGAGAGCTACCAAATCAGACATATCACACTTAGCTACAATAGTCTCTCTCAAAGAATGCAAGATTTTCCACCACAAACGAGGGGTCACCAACCGCACAATCTAAAAAATTTGATGATTTCCATCCAACCAAAGGTTCTAGATAATTAACGATGGGCCAATAGCCCAAGAAGCTTGAAGGAAGGAAGTAGAAACAGGGGCCCTGCCCCTCCGCTCCACAAATTCATCCCACAAGGAAACATGCCTACACGGCATATTCCACACCCTCCACCAAAAATGCCAAATCTCTCTAGCATAAGAACACTGGAAGAAGAGATGAGAGACACTCTCCACAACATCACAACAAAGCACACACATTGAGGGGCCATTGAAACCACACTTGGAAAAATTATCCCAAGTGAAACACCAGTTGTGAGCCACCAACCACATGAAGAAATTGCACTTGGGCCACGATAACTTGTGCCAAACTTGCTTCCACCATGAAACCTCAATATCCCCAAACAATTACCTATCCAGTTGTTTATAACTAGCAGACACAGAGTACTTCCCAGACACATCATAACTATTCCAAGCCAGAACATCAGAGCCCCTCAAAGAATTACAAGTATGAGAGGCTAGAAGTTGAGTCATCTCACGCCTATTGTCCTCAGACCCTCCAGGTGGCATCTTAGAAGGATGCTTCTAGCGGTAGGTAACAACCAAACCACAATGCTCTACAACCTTGTAATGCTCAATAGTGTCCCATCCAGCTGCAGCAAAAACATCACAAAGAGACTGAAGGTGAGGGCACAAAGAGAGAATAGGTGGGTGACCATCCCAAGAATCTAACCAAAAAAGAGTCTTGGACCCAATATGACAAATCCAAAAAAGAGCACGCTTACTCAACTAAGCCCCCACTTTGAGAGTATACCAAACCGTAAAACCAAGTCCCTCTAGAGGAGAGCGAGGAACCTCAAAAGAAGCAACACCTCCAAGATATTTGTGGTTGAGATTACGGACCCATAACTGGTACTAATGGGCACACCAACACTAGTAAATCTTGGCAGCAATAGCTTCACTATTTAAGATAGAAGAACACAATCCAAGACCACCCTCTTGCTTCAAATGATACATAGATTCCCACTTAACAAGGCTCCACTTATTAGCCAACAAATTGCCACTCCAAACAAATTGCAGAGAGAGAGCATCAAATTCCCTAAGGAAATACATTGGGGTTGCTTGAACAAAGAACTTGTAAATGGGAAGGTCCTATATAACAGACTTGAGAAGGGTAACTCTAGCAACTATAGACAACCACCAATGAGTCCAATGAGTTACCTTCCTCTGTAACTTATCAAGAAGCAACTTCCAGGAGGACTTGGGCTAGTGACCAATGGTAAGAGGAATACCCAAATAGACAAAGGGAAGATTCCCAATTTGAAACCACAAAAAATTGAATCCATCACTATATGGCATGAGGATTATTAAAGAAGAAAATAGATGACTTCAACTCATTCACTTTTTGACCTGAAGAAGCAAGGTAGATATCTAGAAATTTCCTAAAGGATTTATGTTCTCTAATATGAGCCAACCCCATGAGAGAGGTATCATCCACAAACTAGAGATGAGAAAGTGTTGGCAAACCCAACCCCTACTGCCAACCATGAATCAATCCTTGAGAAACATGGAATTTAAGAAACTAACCCAGCCCCTCTGCCATAATAATAAACAGATAAGGAGAGAGCGATTCCCATTGACGTAGACCTTGGGTAGCACCAAAACGTTCTGAAGGCTCACCATTCACAATAAATGAAAATGAGGAAGAAGTCACATAGTTCATAGTCCAACTCACCCACTTTGCAGAAAACCCAAAAGCCAACAAAATCTTCCGAAGAAAACTCCATTTAACTATGTCATACACTTTGGCCATATCCAACTTAATGAATATAGACCTATCCTAAGAGGTCACCATGGAATGGACAACCTCAGAAGCAACCACCACCACATCCAAAATCTGACGACCCTCCACAAAACTGCCTTGCTCGTCAGAGATAATAACTAGAAAATAAGATTTAAGCCTCTCAGCAACCAATTTTGTAATAATCTTGTATGCCACATTACAGAGTGCAATGGGTCTAAAAAATTCAAGCCTATCAACACCTTCCTTCTTAGGAATAAGGATAAAAATGTAGCATTCAGGACACAAAGCATTTGCTTATTTTGAAAAGACTCCCGAACAACCTCTAACAAGTCCAGCTTCACAATATCCCAAAAATCTTGGAAAAATTCAATAGGGAAACCATCAGGGCCAGGGTCTTTCCCCTTATTCATACCAAACACTAGCTCCTCTAGTTCAGACAAAGTAATCAGGCGAGTAAGCAAAGAATTCAAATCATTAGAGATTAGAGAAGGAATACAAGCGAGAACCATTTCCTCATCAGCCTCCTTCGGAGGAGAATCCTTCATAAATAGAGCAGAATAGAATTGATGAGACTCTTTGGATACAACCTATTGTGAAGATATCATAACACCCTCAAAATTAACTAGAGACGAGATATAACACTTATTCCATCGAGCCTGCACAAAGTGATGAAAGAAACCACTATTCTTATCACCTTCTTGAAGCCAATCAATTCTAGCCTTTTGTTTCCAAAATATCTCCTCCCGAAGCTCCCACTCCTCCACCAACTTCAGAGTTTGGGACTCAGCACGCCCAAGAGCCTCTGAAAATCCCAGATCCCTAATCTGACGAGTAATAATAGCAAGACACTCTTGCGCTTCCCTTTTCTTGGCCCTTAGATTGCCAAAACATGACCTATTCCAATGCTTAAGATGATACTTGACATATTGTAGCTTCTTGACTAGGGAATACATAGTTGTACCATACATTGGGGCACCATCCCACCACCACTAAGCTACAAGATCATGTAAGGAAGAATCACACTGCCACATACATTGAAATTTGAAAGGTGCATTCCTAGGATTAGGAAAAGAAGACGCTGAAAACATAATTGGCCAATGATCAGATTCACACAAATCAAGAATCTCAGAGCAAGTGACCAAGCTTCCCCCAACCCAAAAACTAGAGACAAGAAATCTATCCAACTGGTCAAATATCGCTTCTAGTCCACTCCTATTTGTCCAGGTAAAAATACCATCAAAGGGTTTAACATCAACAA
The DNA here is from genome assembly GCF_030272615.1 of Cryptomeria japonica. NCBI lineage: Eukaryota > Viridiplantae > Streptophyta > Pinopsida > Cupressales > Cupressaceae > Cryptomeria > Cryptomeria japonica. The sequence continues at coordinate 600,863,598 of NC_081412.1, read as the reverse complement.
GAGCAAGAGTATCCAAATTTGTCCGAAAGAGACCTATAGTGGGATCCAGCCTAGGTAACCCCCCTATTTCTCCTCCAAGCACAAAACTACATTGAAATCTCCAGCTAAGATTCAAGGCAGATAAGGTGCACAAGACCTAACATACCGAATATGGGCTCAAAGCTGGATTTTGCCATGAATATCAATCGGCGCATAAACATTACTGATTAAAATAGTCTCACCAGATTCTAAAATCAAAGCCTCCACAAAGATAGAGGAAGGGAAAGAGATCCACCAGTGAGGGACCACCTTACGTGGATCCCAGAAAAGAGCCAAACCTCGAGGACTTCCCTTGGAGCCAATACATTGACACTGACTAGAAAACCAAATATGAGGAGCATACTGAAGCATGAAATCTACTTGAAGCTTAGTCTCCTGAACACAAAATATATCAGGTGAATGAACCCTAATCAAATCATGAATAGCCTTTTGATGAGAGGTGCTATTCAACCCCCTTGCATTCCAAGAAAGAATAATCATGACGAAGGTTGAGCAAAGTGAGCATCAAGGGTCTTAACAGACCAAAATTCCACCAACAAATCCCTAGGAGATTTAATCTTATCCATATCCTTCTTATGACCAACTTTAGAAGAATTTGCAAAATGCCCCTTCTTAAGAGGATGTTGCAGCACCCCTAGATTAGGAGTCGATCCCTGGCCTTGAGATGAATACAACACCTCCTTAGCAAGGTACTCTAAAACAATGTCATCATCCAAAGTAGCACGTACATCAAAGATCCCATAACCCCCCTTCTCCAAGACCCCAGAATTATCTTTCACCACAAGTACCTACTCCAATCCTGTATCTGTATCAGTAGCTCTAGACGAAATCTCAACTGGAATCCCCTCCTCTAAGGCTTGATTATTCAAGGCCTCAAAATAATTAAATTATTGATCATTTTCTCTATCCTTGAAGGCTTGCTTTTGACCCCTCCCTTTAGCCTTTGGCTTAACAGGAGTAAAGCCATCCTTATTAGGTCCCCCCTTAGCCATAGGCGGTCTTCCATTAGCACCCTTCTCCATCAAAGACTTTGATGAAGGAGAAGAAGAAACCCTAGCTTTTCTAGACGCCCGAGGACAATGATGCTGAAGGTGCCCATACTCATGACATAGACGACACCGAAAAGGGAGGGACTTGTAATCCAATTGTTGAACCCATGAAGCATTGCCAATACAAATTTCCAACGAATCTGGTAATGGAATGCTTAAATCAATCTCAACACTGATACGAGCAAAATAAAATACCTTTTTATCCAGAGTATGTTGAGCAATGGCAGCCAACTTCCCCAACAAAGCAACAATCCTCTAGAGAATATCCTCCCGCCGAAATTCCAAAGGCAGCTAAGACAAACGAACCCACATCAAAACCCGTGAAGGCAAATCCTCTTCCGCCTTAAATCCTCCATGCCAGGGCTTCATAAATAAATCAACATTATTGTAAAACTATGGCCCTCCCTCAAAGACACGATTTCTATTCGAAACACATGAAAAATCAACCAAGAAATAGCCATTCCTGGCCACCAAATTCTCAAAATCACCCTCAATCTGCCATGATCAACACATCCAGGATGGGAGAGGGACGTGAATACCCAAGAAAAATCCTCAGGAGAGATAAGACTCCTTGGCAAACATCCGTTCACTTTCTTATGATTTTTTAAAATTTGTTTTGATAATTTCATATATTTATTTATTAGAATTTACTTACAACTTCATACATATATAAGTTTAGATATTTTTTTTAATATATAAAGAATTGTATAATTTTTAATTTTAGTTTTTCATTTATTAACTGTTTATTGACCTTTTTCTTCTGCTATTGTAGAGTTATGCGTTTCACCGTGATAATCATTTTAGTTTATGACAGAAAAATTTCTTCTAACATCTGTTAAATAAGGAGGAGGAAAGTACGCATTTTTGTAGGGATAAACAAGCCAAAGAAGATTGGGGAGGATAAATTTTGGGATTAAACCCTATTTATTTATAAATTTTAATAATGATATGCTTTTTAAATCTTGTCATTCAGCAGTAGTGTTTTATCTTCACCTAATAAGAAGATGTACTCCAAGCTTGTCTTTACATCGAATAATCCATGTTATTATTTTGGCAGAAAATCGTAGAAAGAGTATATGTTTTCTGTGTAACAATAATGCAACAGTTTTTATAGCATCTCCCTTTTTAGTGCGGATGGATTTTATCTTTTTCCCGGTGATAAAATTAACTATACATGTAGTTTCACCAAATAGCAAATCCTTATTTTGTGAAGTCATTTGTATTTATTTTATTAATATATTGCTTTTACTTCATTCAAAAGTTTATTTGAAAATAATTAGATGAGTGCTAAACAAAGGCTGAATTTAATTCCAAATGTCCTATTATTTGAATGGTCAAGAATTCTAACTTTTTTTTCCTTTTCCTATTTACAAACATGGTCTTCATCAGAAAGTGTTGGCAATGATGAAAAGGTTTGGTTACATGATAATATTTAGTAATATAATTTTTTATTTAAGAAGGTTTCATTATATGATAATCTTAAGTAATATAGATTTTATTGGATAGCGGCGAAAGAGGATTTTAGTCTGATAAGTTTTCCAACAACTTAAATAGAAAAGTTGAGTAGAAAAGAATAAATTTGTTTCATTCTAAGCTATATAGTTAGTCACCTAGACACAACTTTTCATTTAGATGCATGATAAATTACACCATTAATAATATATGAGAAGTCAATATAGTTAGATGATTCACTTGGAAGAAGAGAGAAAAGCACAAGGACATAACTTCTTGTTAATGTCGATATACATGTTTGTTTGTTTTTACAACTAGGTTACATTGAATATCCTCAATTAGGCGGATGGTTTTCTTGTGAGGGACTACAAGGTGCTTGAATTGTAATAATATTTTTGAAATTCCTTAATAAAGCCCTCAAGAGTGTGAAGAAACAAAAGTTGCTCATGGGAAGTATCTTATAGCAACCACTGCAAACAATGGTTATGTGTTAGATTTTCAAGATGATAAAATATGATATTTTATTCAAAGATATACTATGCACAAGAGATACAAAAAAGATGTTCAACAAGTTACAAGTGGGTATATATATAAGATACATCACTAAGACATGTGAATGTACAATCGATATGGAATAATAGATGTAGTCACATGTATGCACAAAATTTCCATTAAATTAGGAAAATACATGTCCCATACATAACCTATTCAAATTGATACCTACCTAACCAAACTTATCTACCCTTGATGCATATGATACAATAAGTAAATAAACTAAATGATAAAATAAGGTAATGTACCAACAATCTCCATAAGCATGGGCATTAGATGAGTAGATTTGATGGAGTGGATGGGTTCTAGGAAATGTGTAGCCATATTAGGTATCCATATACAATATAATCCACTTGAAAAGAAGAAAGAAAGAGGAAAAAAAATAGAAAAAATCTCCTCCCAAAATAAAGAGTATGAAGAGAGCAAGACCAAGGAACTCCACTCACAAGAATTGAAAAGAATAAAATCTTATACAAGAAGAGAGACTATGCTCCTGTCACTATTCCTTCAAAAAAATACAGTCTACTATGTCAATAGTGGTTACATAATGTTAAATGTTGAAAAATGATCTAGAATAATAAAACATTTCTCCCTTAAAAGATTTATTTCTCCCCTTAAAAAGATGTATATAAAAGATTTTTTTGTTCATTTGCATTTAATATGTATCACAAAGAAATTTTATATCAATTCATACAATATGAAAATTATGTATAAAATGTGTTAGGTTTGTCATCTCATGCTAATAAGACAAAAGCTTCTAACTGCCCTCTCAATAGACAACAATATTTTCCTCCTTCATCAACCCCACCTTCTCAATAAAAACAATATTCACATTAGCTCCACTACTAGTCCTCATAGATTTGTTACTAGATTGAGAATTCAACAAGAAAAAGCTAATTATTGAATTTCATGATTTTTAGAACAAGATAGCTCTCTTTTTCTTCAGTTATGTAAGTATTAAATTGTAATCTATAAGAGCACCAATACAATTCCACTGACTTGCCAAAGAATTGATAAAACTTTGAAAAGTCCAATGGCAATAAAATAATGGTGAGAATCTAAAATCAAATGACTTGGATAAGTATAGGATAAAATATTATAAACACTACTGCAATCTACTTGATTGGTTCTTAGCTCCAAGGAAAAGCTAAAAAATACCATTTCGGTTGTGACTTATCAAAAAAATCTTACTTATTTTCACAAATCTAAATTATTGAATTTTACAAATCTTTTTAAGCATTTATAAATTTAATGTGATGTCTAATTATCTGAACCCATACTTTCAATTGAATATGACAATTAACAAAATAGGTTGGAAAACAACAGAGAGATGTTCATTGTTTTTTGCACGCACTTTTTGTCTTGGCATGTGACTTTGACAGCAGTCAAACACTTTATTCATTTTGATGACATGGTAATCCACTCAAGCGCTTAATGATGAGTCAGTGGCAATCCACGTGGGCAGTGACACTTCAAAACCTATCTTATTATTATGTTTTTTTGTCGACATCGAATATCATTCATTATGTCTTGGGGTTCGAATGAAAGCTTTTAGTGTAAACAAAAGAGTCTTTTTGTTGAACGATGGAAAGCTTTATGCAGCGCCGCCATGGGAGTTTTTTTTGTGGTAGTTACAGGTGGATTTATTGGAAGTTTCTCCTTGTGGGTTTGGAGTATGTCAGGTTATTTGCTATGCAGATTCGAATGGAGACATTTTTGGTCACATTTCATGGAGGTATTTGCAGATTTTCAAGGATATTTTTCCAAGTTTTACAATTCACCATTTTTCAGGTATTATCATTCACGTTTCTCTTTCTTAGCTTACAGTTCTGCATAAAAGATAAAAGAAAAATGAAACGAAAAGATTGTTTAATTTCAGTTTGAAGGAAAATGGTTTATAGTTTTTGAGAAAGGGAAAATGTTTACTACAGATTGGTTACGGTTACTTTTAGTTAAAAAAATGAAAGAAGTTGGTTTTATTTTGGGATTCAAAAACAAAATATTTCTGCAAATTATGTGTATGATTGAAACCCTAACTAGGGTTTAGGTACTCTAGTTTGAGGGTATCCTCTGAAGTTTACAACTGGCTTCGTTATTTAAACAAAAATATGAGACATTACCTCAGTTGGGAGATATAGCAAAAAAACATTTCATGAAATATATGGTTTTTATTTGGGATACATTACTCTGATTTTTTATAATAGAGGTATAACGCTGTTTCATATAGTGAGTATTGAAATTGGTATTATTGTAAAAAACTTAAATTTGTTTTGTATTCAACTGTGATCGTGGAACTGCAAGTAAATATGTAGTTTTAAAACCATTGGTGAATACAAATATAGACTTGGCTATTGGTTTGAGGTGTTGAGTTGATCTCCACCATTGTAATCAGTTAATGATTGAGTTGAAACAAAGCAAGCAGGTTCGACTGGTTTTTTATACCCCATGAGGGTTTTTCCACTTAGGAAAATCGTGTGTTATGTGATGCCAATTTATACTCAGATTGTGTTGTTAAGAGTTCAAGATTTTCATTCTATTGTAAGTTAAATCTGGTTCATGCATTTCTCTGATACTTGGTCATTGTTCCTATTTGTTCAAATAGTCAAAGAGTCCATCTGTTTAAAACTTTCATTCAAAGTATGATGTTTGAATGTTAAAGACAAGTTAAATCTGCATTTTGAGAGTTTGAAGGTTTTGTTTCAAAAAGCACTATAAGATTGTTCACTCAGAATTAATTGAACAATATGAATTCATGCTTTTAATAAGTTAAGTTGCATATCATTCTGTTAAATGTTCACTCTGCTTCATCATTTCATTCATTTAGTCCAAGGTCAATTTGTTATAATCTTGCCGTCAAGCCATAAAAGTTTAAAAGTTATATCACTCTGATTCACCCCCACCCCCCCCCCCCCTCAAAGTGTTTCCACTTCCAACAAGTGGTATCAGAGCGTAGGGTCCTGCATGGTTAGGTCTTTCCTACGATAGATCTTGGTTTTTTGGAAAAATTTTTTATCATGTCTCATATTCAAGAGGGGTCTTTTGTTACTAGAGCTCCATTATTTGATGGAACTGATTATGTATTGTGGAAAATCAGAATGGAAACATATCTGATTTCATTAGACCTTGATGTATGGAATATTGTTTGTAGTAAGTACTCAGTGCTTGCTACTATACCTACAGATCTTGATGAAAAAAAAATAATATGAAATGAATGCTAGAGCCAAACATGCTATTTTGTGTGGGCTGACCAAAGATGTCTTTGTTAAAATCATGCATTGCAAATCTGCACATGAGATTGGGAAAAACTTGAAAACATTTATCAAGGTAATGAAAAAGTCAAACAGTCTAAAATACTCACCCTCAAAACTCAGTTTGAGGAAATGAGAATGAAAGATGATGAAAAAGTTGCAGAATACTTTCTACGGATTGATGAAGTTGTAAATGGGATGAGAGGATTAGGTGAAGAGGTTGATGAATTCACAGTGGTTAAGAAAGTGATTAGAACCCTATTGCCTAAATATGAAACTAAAGTCACTGCTCTTGAAGAAAAGAAAAATTTCAATAAAATTACTCTAGATGATCTTCAAGGAACCTTGACTGCATTTGAAATGAGAACAAATAAAGCTAACAATGCTAGTTCATTGTTAAAAGAGTCTGCCTTCAAAACAGAGAAGAAAGAGGATGTGATTAGTGAATTTGAATTATCTGATTCCTTAGAGGCTCTCTTAGTAAGAAAAATCAAAAAGAAATACAGAAGCAAGTTGCCTTTGAAATGCTTTGCTTGTGGCAAAGCTGGTCACTTTGTAGCCCAATGTCCTCATGCTGAACAAAACAATGATGATGATCAAAATGAAAAACATTATAAGAAAAAGGCTTTCAATCCTAAGAAGAAATTCAACTTTAACAATTTTAAAAAGAAAAAGAGTCTATTCAACAAAGAAGACTCTGATGATGAGTCAGGTGACTCTCTAAGTGATGAAGGTGAAACCTTATTCATGGCTAAAATTGATTCATCTAAGACTACAAGTAGTAAAATGGTTAGTAAATTGAATAGTCAATCAGATTCAGAGAATTGTGAGATAAATCTTGAAGGTGAATTACTTTGTGCCCTTCAAGAAATTAAAAAACTCAAGAAACTCATCTCCTCTCAGGAGAAAAGTTTAGATAATTTGACTATCTCTCTTCAAACTGAATTAGATGACTCAAAAAGAGTCATAGGGAATCTCAAATCAGTACTCTCTGATAAAGAGAAGGAGATTCAAGCACTCAAACAACAGGTTAAATCTCTCAAAAACCAAGTTGAAGAACGTGAAAGAACCATTGATTTGCATAATGCTAGGGAAACAAAAATAGCCTACTGACACAGGTGAATGTTCAAAATTTGCAAATCAGAATTTAAAAACTAATAGCAAGAAAAATCTATTTGAAAGAAAGTGGAACAATTTCAAGTTTAATTCCTTCTTCAATGGATATTGTTTTTTCTGTAATAGATTTGGTCACAAAATCAACACCAGCAAATTCATGATGCCTAAACCACCAAGGTTTGACTGTAATCAATATTTTGGCTTTCCTAAAACTATCAGATGTTTCAAGTGTAATGATATTGATCATATTTCCAGACAGTGCAGACAAAATAAATCAACTACAAAAAAGGTTTGGAGACCCAAACAAATTCAAAACATAGAACAATCCTTGCTTGTTCAAACTGCTTTTCTATCTAATAAGAAATCTTTATGGGTTGTTGATAGTGGTTGTTCTAACCACATGACAGGGGATAAAGACAAGTTCTTGAAACTTGAAGACTATGTTGGTGGTTGTGTAAAGTTTGGTGACAATTCTGGAATTCAAATAAAAGGTAGAGGGTCTTTACTTCTTAATGATGATACACCTCTTCATGATGTGTATTATGTAGAAGGCCTTAAACATAACTTGTTGAGTGTCAGTCAAATCTATGATAGTGGATAAAATGTCTCATTCAACTCACAAGGTTGTGCAATCAAAATCAAGTTTGGTAAAACAGTTGCAACAGGATTAAGGACACATGGCAATATATATATAATCTTCTTGACTCATCAAATAATGAAAGAAATGAAGGTATGTGTCTTATGGGTCAAATTGAAGACAACTTGTTGTGGCATAAACGTTTAGGTCACATAAATTTTGATAATCTAGTTAGAATTAGTAAATATCATAATGTAAGAGGACTACCAGTGCTCAGTAAACCAGAAAATGTTGTTTCTTCTGGGTGTATCAAAGGCAAACAAACAAAGGTAAGCTTCAAGTCAAAGGAACATTCCTCCACTAAACCTTTGCAACTAGTTCACACTGATCTAGGTGGTCCTACTAGGACTAAGTCCATCAATGGTGAAAAATACTTCATGATGTTTGTTGATGACTGCACAAGAAAGGTTTGGGCAACTTTTCTCAAACACAAATCAGAAGCCTTTGAAAGGTTCAAAATCTTTCGTAAAATGGTAGAGAGAGAATCAGAGTTCAAACTTAAATGTTTGTGTTCAGATAAAGGAGGAGAGTTTACCTCTCAAGAATTCATTGAGTATTATGAAAATCATGGCATAAAAAGACAGTATGCAGCCGCTAGAACACCCCAACAAAATGGGGTAGTTGAACGGAAAAATAGAACTGTTAAGGAAATGGCTAGAACTATGTTAGATGAAGCTAAGTTACCTGATAGATTCTGGAAAGAAGTTGTTCATATAGCTGTTTATATCTTAAATAGGGTACAAATCGGAGTGAAATCTAATTTCACTCCTTATGCACTGTGGTATGGCCATTCTGCAACTATCAAGTACTTTAAAATTTTTGGTTGCAAATGTTTTATTAAAAAGGATGATGAAAATCTGGGTAGTTTTTCAGTCTAAATCAGATGAGGGTATCTTTTTAGGTTACTCTACACATAGTAAAGCATATAAATGCTTCAATTTAAGGCTGCATAAGATTGTTGAAACTATAAATGTTACATTTGATGAGAAGGTGTTTCTAGATGATAATCATGTGCAAGATTTTGAAGAGGAGCATACAATAGCACTTGACAGATCTCCTGAATCTACTAGAGCAGATAATTTTCAGCAGGAGAATGCATCAAGTTCTAAAGTAGTGATTCCTCAAAATACACCCTCGAGGATTATTACCAAGAGACATCCTCAAAATTTGATTATTGGGGATAAAGATGCAGGAATACTAACCAAAAGAAAATCCAAGTTTGAGGAACAAGCTCAAATTGCTGAGCATTTCTATTTGATAACTGAATTTGAGCCTAAAACTATTAATGATGCACTAAATGATAATTGTTGGTTGAAGGCAATGCAGGATGAAATCAATTAGATTAAGAAAAATAAGACTTGGGAGTTAGTCCCAAGATCAGATAATGAAAATGTAATTGGTGGCAAATGGATTTTCTGAAACAAGTTAGATGAAAGTGGCAAAGTGATTCGAAATAAGGCATGCTTTGTGTGCAAAGGATATGCTCAACAAGAAGGTATAGACTTTGGAGAAACTTATGCTCTTGTTGCTCATATGGAATCAATCAAAATTTTCTTGGCTTATTCATGTTTTAAAAATTTCAAAGTTTATCAAATGGATGTTAAAACTGCTTTCTTGAATGGCTACTTAGATGAAGAGGTTTATATGGAACAACCTAAAGGTTTTGTGTCAAAGGACAATCCTGACTTTGTCTACAAGTTGAAAAAGGCATTATATGGTCTTAAACAAGCTCCCAGAGCTTGGTATTCCCAGTTGGATGCACATTTAACAGCCAATGACTTCACTAGAGGTGGTGTTGATAGCAATCTGTATGTCAAGGTTGAAGGTGATGATATCCTTGTGGTTGAGGTTTATGTAGATGATATTATCTTTGGTTGCAATAATGATGCATTATCCAAGAAATTTTCTACTATCATGGAATCTGAATTTGAGATGTCAATGTTAGGAGAATTAACATTTTTTCTTGGGCTTCAAGTTTCACAGCTAGAACAAGGCATATTTTTGTCACAAACCAAGTATGCCAAAGAGATGCTAAAAAGGTTTCAGATGGATGACTGTCATCTAGTTAGCACCCCCATGATGACAGGTTGTAAGTTATCTAAAACTGATGATTCTCCTAATGTTAATCAATCAGAATATAGATCAATGATTGGTAGCTTACTATATTTAATAGCCTCTAGGCCAGATTTAATGCAATCCATTTGCATGGTGTCAAGATTTCAATCTGCCCCCAAACAATCACATTTAACTGCGGTTAAACAAATTTTCAAGTATATACAAGGCACACTTGACTTTGGCCTATGGTATCCTCGCAATACTTATTTTACATTGATGGCTTTTACTGATGCGGATTGGGCTGGTTGTTTAGATGATAGACGAAGCACCAGGGGTGCTGCATTTTACCTTTGTGATTGTCTTGTTGCTTGGCATAGCAAAAAACAAGACTCGGTCTCCTTATCAACTGCAGAGGTTGAATATATTGCCGTCACTTCTTACTACACTCAACTTTTGTGGATGGCACAACAGTTACTTGATATGGGTATCAAAGTTCCTAAGCTCATTTCTATTTTCTGTGACAATACTAGTGCCATCAATTTGTCCAAGAACCCTGTACTGCACTCTACGACCAAACATATTGCCATTAAGTTTCGCTTTTTGCGAGAAAAAGTGCTTTCTAATGAAGTTCAGATTCTGCATGTGCCTACACAAGCACAAGTAGCTAACATTTTCACTAAAGCATTGCCTAAGGAGGTGTTTGAAAGATTCAAAGAACGATTGGAAGTTATCTCTCAATCTCTTGTTGCTTAAATTTCGTGCACAGGTTAAGGGGGAGCTTGGAACTTCCACAGTAGCATTTGTTTTGCTTCTCTTCGATATGTGATGTTGCGCATTTTCTTCTTGTTCCCCTTTGTCCTTGAGACAAAAAGGGGGAGTATTCATCATTGTTTCTGGTCTTATTGATTCATCTCTGTGGTTAGAGCTGGTTATCTCTGTGGTTACATTCTGGTCTTATTGATTCATCTCTGTGGTTATAGCTGGTTATCTCTATGGTTACAACTGGTTATATTGATTCATTTATGTGGTTACAGATTACTGACTTCATCTCTATGGTTACAACTGGTTATATTGATTCCTTTATGTGGTTACAGTGATTCATTTGCATCATTGGATAATGATTTGTGGTTACAATGATTCATTTCTTCACAAACAATGGTTATAGTGATTACATCTTTTACAGTGGTATTGACAATGTTATTGACTTCCTTTTCAGCGGTACCATGGTCACAATGATGGCTTGTTTTTCCATCAAGGACAAAGGGGGAGTTTGTTGCCCTTTTTTTGCTTGTCCTTGATGACAAAAGTGTTCATTGTTTTTTGTACGCACTTTTTGTCTTGGCATGTGACTTTGACAGCAGTCAAACACCTTATTCATTTTGATGACATGGTAATCCACTCAAGAACTTAATGATGAGTCAGTGGCAATCCACATGGGCTGTGACACTTGAAAACGTATCTTATTATTATGTTTTTTCACGGACTTCAAATATCATTCATTATGTCTTGGGGTTCGAATGAAAGCTTTTAGGGTAAACAAAAGAGTCTTTTTGTTGAACGATGGAAACCTTTATGCAGTGCCGCCATGGGAGTTTTTTTTGTGGTAGTTACAGGTGGATTTATTGGAAGTTTCTCCTTGTGGGTTTGGAGTATGTCAGGTTATTTGCTATGCAGATTCGAATGGAGACATTTTTGGTCGCATTTCATGGAGGTATTTGCAGATTTTCAGGGATATTTTTCCAGGTTTTACGATTCACCATTTTTCAAGTATTATCATTCACATTTCTCTTTCTTAGCTTACAGTTCTACATGAAAGATAAAAGAAAAATGAAATGAAAAGATTGTTTAATTTCAGTTTGAAGGAAAACGGTTTATAGTTTTTGAGAAAGGGAAAATGTTTACTACAGATTGGTTACAGTTACTTTTAGTTAAAAAAAATGAAAGAAGTTGGTTTTATTTTGGGATTCAAAAACAAAATATTTTTGCAAATTATGTGTATGATTGAAACCCTAACTAGGGTTTAGGTACTCTAGTTCGAGGGTATCCTCTAAAGTTTACAGCTGGCTTTGTTATTTAAACAAAAATATGAGACATTACCTCAGTTGGGAGATATAGCAGAAAAACATTTCATGAAATATATGGTTTTTATTTGGGATACATTACTCTAGTTTTTTATAACAGAGGTATAACGTTGTTTCATACAATGAGTATTGAAATTGGTATTATTGTAAAAAACTTAAATTTGTTTTGTATTCAATTGTGATCGTGGAACTGCAAGTAAATATGCAGTTTTAAAACCATTGGTGAATACAAATATAGACTTGGCTATTGGTTTGAGGTGTTGAGTTGATCTCCACCATTGTAATCAGTTGATGATTGAGTTGAAATAAAGCAAGCAGGTTTGAGAGGTTTTTTATACCCCATGAGGGTTTTTCCACTCAGGAAAATCGCGTGTTATGTGATGCCAATTTATACTCAGATTGTGTTGTTAAAAGTTCAAGATTTTCATTCTATTGTAAGTTAAATTTGGTTCATGCATTGCTCTAATACTTTGTCATTGTTCCTATTTTTTCAAATAGTCAAAGAGTCCATCCGTTTAAAACTTTCATTCAAAGTATGATGTTTGAATGTTAAAGACAAGTTAAATCTGCATTTTGAGAGTTTGAAGGTTTTGTTTCAAAAAGCATTATAAGATTGTTCACTCAGAATTAATTGAACAACATGAATTCATGCTTTTAATAAGTTAAGTTGCATATCATTCTGTTAAATGTTCACTTTGCTTCATCATTTCATTCATTTAGTCCAAGGTCAATTTGTTATAATCTTGCAGTCAAGCCATAAAAATTTAAAAGTTATATCACTCTGATTCACCCCCCCCTCTCAGAGTGTTTCCACTTTCAACAAGAGAAACATATTATTAGAAACTGAAGGATTGAAACCAAATGTACAATGCCACAATTTGAAAGACAATCAAAGAAAATCAATAAGCCTAGAGAAGCTCAGTCCAAACGTTCATTGTCAGCAAATATTATAAAAATAAATCCAGAAATAATGATGGAAATTACTTGGAACACACAAGATACTTGAAAGACTGCCTTACTACCAATTCCTCTTCTTTATTTGTGTTCTTTCCTTCCTACCTCTTTGTGTTTTCTCCTCACTACCATATGAAGCACTAAGCTAAAAATGAATTTCAGTCTACTTGAATAATTAACCATAATATAGTTATGACTGTATTTTGAAAAAGAATTGATAAAAAAGGGACAAAAATTGTTCTGACTAGGAATGAACTGTTTAGCCATTTAACTTATAAAAAAGTTAAAAATGCAGAAAAGGAGAAAAACCTGTTATTTTTCAGGTTAAAGATATTTTAATGACATAAATGATAAAGATATGAAGAACAAACAATTTAATGAAAGTCTACCCCCAATTTTGGAATATAGATTTATTTATTTATTTTTATATCCATTATTCTTATAATTTGAAAGATAATGGTATTTTCCAGATTATTTCTATTTTATATCAGATTGCAGGGCAGGGGGAGTTCTGGAAGAGAGAGTTGATTGGGCATTATTTTTTCTCATCTAATTTTCTTATTTTCCATTAATATTCATCAATATTCTCCAGAAATATCTCATACTACAATAGAAGTTGTGTTCAGTCTGTTGTTATAGAGCTGTAAAACATTGACCTTGTACTATAATGGAGCCTATGTTCACTCTGCCAATATAGTGCTGCAAAACCATGAGATGAAGGTGGAAAGAAAGGAAAACAAAACAAGCATGTTATCCCATTGTTTTCAATAAAGATGATGGTGTAAGTACTGTCTAAAGCCACAGCAATGCTATAACCAAATATTCATGTGCCTTTTGCTTCTCATTGAGATTCTGATTATATTAATGTATCTCTTGCTCTTGAATAGCAGTGTTCTGGCTCTAATCGTTGAGCTTGATTTTGATTATTAACCTGATGAAGAGGAGTAGCAAGCATAATTAATTTAAATATTATTTAATGACTTCTTGTGTTGACTTTAATGGTTTATATTCAGGACGATTGCACTTTCCAATTTCCTATGTTTTAATGGGATAGCCACTTACCAAGATGTTCTTTCACCTACAGAATGGATCTCTCAAGATAGCCTGGGGGGTGAACAGATCAAAGAAAAACAGAGTGTGCTTATATTTCTAAATAGGCGGATCCTTGAATATCACCAATTTTGAATCACATTTATGAGGAAGTCACAGCAGAATGACTTCGCTGTCCTTTCCAAGGGTTTATCCACTACTAGATCCATCATAATTCCACCTTGGGAGATCTTTTGTATCAGAAAACAGGGCAAGATAAAGTCTGAAAATGGAAGAACAAAATAGATATTAGGACACAGAGGTAGACAAAACTTGATGCTTGGATTTTTTTGAGAAAACGAATCCCTTCTGAACCTAATTCCATAGGCACAAAATTACATAAGTGACTGACTACAAATAACGCTTTGTAGTTTTATGACTTACAGCAAATCTGTCAAACCTTTGCACAAAATAATGTTATTAACATTCATCAAGCTCCCATAATTCATTCAAGCAATCAAATCAAGTGGAATGCTCCTCTTTTGACACACATTCACTCCCATGCTGCGGACTCACTGTCACTGTCTAACAGTGAGTTGCAGTAGTTGAGGTCATTGGTGATATATAGGCCTTCACTGAAGGAGCTCAAATTTTTGGACATATTGGTGGAATGTTCTAAATTTAAAATTTAGTAATTGTTGATTTCAAAATTGATTGAAGATTTCTTCTTTATAGAAATTTGTAAATTTTATCTTAAAATTTCTAAATATTATGAATTCAAAGTTTTTCATGCTTAAATGAACATCACCAAATCGAAATAAAATAATTACATAAGATAAAAATATTGAATTAAATAATAGAATGGAAAAAATGTTGAAAAATAATGCTTATCATATATGCAAGAGAAACTTGAAGCGATTATGCATAATTGACATATTGTGATGGTCATTTGGACATCTTTGCAAACACAAATCTAACATAAGGCAAGTTACTTTTTTGGTCCAAATACTCAACATAGATATACATATTGCAAACATTCAAAAAAAATAAAGAATCAACAATAATTACTTTAATAGTTATTAATTGCATAAAAGAAACAGAAACTTCCAAGCTAGATTTAATATTAGAATCTTTTCGTGTATATCCAAAAGTGTCCAAAGCAATCTCTCAACACCATTTTCATTAACTGCTTTAAAAACTGATAATAGCAAGCTTGAAGACAATTTGTAAGTGATGATAATTGTTTGTTGACTAAAGAAAATAATGCCAATGTCAACATATATTTTTACCAAAATACATTCTTTTAAAGCTTTGCAATTATTGTCTAATATAATCCTAGGAAACATATAAATGAAAATTATAAGATTTAGCAATTTTTGAAATAATAATGGTAGATTTTACAGGTACAAAAGATAATCTCTATTCAAAATACTAAATGAGAAATAAAACATTATTAATGTATGTGAGAATTGCTTACAATAACTTCAAGACTTGCAAAACACACAAATATGAAAAAAGATAAAAACAACCTTTTTCTTTAAATGATAAATTGAATGAGCTTCAAAAGTTATAATATCTTTATAATAACTTTGTCACTATACAAGAGAAATGGAATTTCACAATTTCAAATTGTGAAGCCATGGAAAAAGAAATTTCAAGACCAAATCAATTCCCTTGAAGTATTTATGTCCCCACTTCTTTCTTAATACAATAAATACAACTACTATTGCAAAACCTGCTCCATATGACAGTCCCAATCCAATCTCATACCACACACTTTCTTCACTTTGTTCTTCTTCATTAATAGATTTAGAAACATGGGGAGGAGCTGGAGCAAATTCTGGCCAAGAGCATTTCTTTGGTAGTGGACATCCCCATAAGTTTGGATTTCCTAAATAAGATGATTGCTTAAATGTTGTCATGTGTCCTCCTTGTGGTATAGTACCTGAAAGATGGTTGTTGAAAGATGGTTGTTGGAGAAGTTTAAGGCTCCCAAATAATTCAAAGTACCAATATCTAAAGGGATTGGTCCAGAAAAATGATTTGTAGAAAGATCTAATGTTTCTAGCCAAATCATTTGTACAATACTATTTGGAATAGTCCCATTGAGATTATTCATGGAAAGATTAAGCAACTTCAATCCCTTCAACTTTCCCAAATCAGACGGAACATCCCCATTCAATTGATTGTTTGAAAACTCTATGGACACCATGTTAGGAAAAATATATGTGTAGTGCTCATCTCTGCCTTTGGAATTCATATCCAACCAATTCTTGTGCATGTAAGATGATGACAACTCCAAAGATGATCCCTCAGGAATTAATTCAGCATCTTTTTTAAACTACATCATGCTGAATTCCCGGTGTGGTTCTGATATCATTGCTTGTAAACTGAAAATGCTACGTGGTATAGATCCTGAGAGGCGATTTGAAGAAAGGTCCAAGATCTGGAGGTGCTTCAGCTGCCCAATTTCAGCAGGAATACTCCCTTCAAAATTATTCTTCCTCATTGCTAACACTTTCAGCCTTGAAAGGTTTCCAATTGACTTTGGAATATGGCCTTTCAATAGATTTTGCCCAACATCTAGAAAATATAATTCTGTGCAGTTTGATATGGAGGGAGGGAATGATCCATTCAACTGGTTATTTTTTATCAGTAATGATTGCAGTTTTCTTAGCTCACCAAACTCATATGGAATCATTCCCCCCAAATTATTATCCTCCAGATTCAACATTTGAAGCTGGGAACAATTGGCTAAGCTTGGAGGGATGATTCCACTCAAATGATTATTTGCCAAATCTAATACATTGAGTGAAGAGCTAAACTGTAAGCTTGCTGGAATATTCCCCGTTAGGAAATTGTGGTTGAGCAACAATATTGCTATACCGGGAAGCCAAATTGATGGTAGTTGCCCGCTTAATGCATTGTGAGACACATCTAGAGTATATAAGCTCTTCGAAGTTGAATGATTTAGCAAAAGGCGACCTTGCAGATGATTTTCTGTGAGATTGATGTATTGTAGATTCATATCCATCAGCCAAGAGGGAATTTCTCCAACAAGATTGTTGTCAGCTAATTGCAAATCTTCAAGTAAGAACTGAGTTGAAATCCATGATGGGACTTGACCATCTATCTTACATGATGTTATATATAAGCTGAATAACTGGAATGGGGGAATCCAGGTAGCGCTGATATTAAGTTCACAATTGTACAAGGACAGGTCCTTTAATTTGCTAAGGTTGTGAAAGAAAGCCTCTGAAATTATCTGATGGCCGTCTAAGGTGAGATGGAGAGTGCTAAGCGATGCGGGTAGCGCTGAGGAAGCAAATACATTCCCCTCAGCAGCCAGGTAATAAAGGGAGGAGAGCCTTGAAAATGAGGGAAGAGTTCCATTCAGCTGGTTGTAAGACAGGTCCAAGGTTTCAAGTGAATAGAGACCACCCAAGGAAGCTGGAACAGAACCACTTAAAGCATTATAAGAAACATCAAAATTAGTGAGCGAGGAAATATTGCCTAAAGAATCTGGGATATTACCACTCAAGTGATTCTTAGAAAGAAATAGATAAGTTAGAGAAGGAAGACTAGCGATACAAGATGGTAAGCTTCCATTCAGATGGTTGTAACTAAGTTCAACAGCTCTAAGGCTTGTGAGCATACAAATAGTACTGAGGAAAGTTTCACCTTGCAAATTATTGTTATTTAAGAAAAGGAAATAAAGAGAAGACGTGTTTGCAAAGGACAATGGAATGTTGCCACTCAGCCTATTATTGCTTATACCCAGGTAAGTGAGAGAAGACATATTTGCAAAGGACGATGGAATGTTCCCACTGAACATATTATTGCTTAAATCCAAGTGTGTGAGAGAAGACATGCTTGCAAAGGACAATGGAATGTTCCCACTCAACATATTACTGCTTAAATCCAGGTGTTTGAGAGAAGAGAGGTTTCCCAAGCAGGGAGGAAGAGTACCTGATATTCTATTGGAAGATAAGTCTATGGTTTCAAGAAAAGTGAGGGTGCACAAGCTCTGCCAAATGATACCTCCTTCAGTTTGGCCCGCAGCATTAAGTAGGCTCAGAGCAAAACCAGCTACATGATGCGTGGTGTTATTACAGGATATGCCTTGCCAGTCGCAACAATCTGTTCCCTTCTCCCACGGAAAAAAATAAGAGCGATCAGAAAAGGCGTCTTTAATGTGAAGAAGAGCTTCCCTTTCCCTTTCGATACATCCACAGCAGAATCGTAGAAGGAGGGGAATAACAGCCAGCAAAACTAACTTCATCATCGGTGCCATCGAGTGTTTTGACGATTTGGCATGGGAAGGAGAGTATGAATAAAGAGGAGACCCTGCGAACAAAGATGAACGGGATGTTTGATGGGAAGTAAAGTAGAGACCCTGCGAACAAAGATGAACGAGATGTTTGACTTGACTTGCCAGATTTGCCGTGTAAAGAAAGGCAAGCGTAAAACATACGATATAAAAGTAGAATGAGTCTTTTTTTTAAAGACGGTGCCAAACCTCTCTCATCGTCGGTAAACATTTGTAACAAGGAAAACTTCGAAGAATTCACATGGATTATACTATTTTTTTTAATTACACCAAAGGCATTTGTTAAATGAAGCAAATGGGCTGACGTCCGAAATCGATAGTTCACAACATCCTAGACACATGCACGACGATCGAAATCTTGTTGGCTGTTGGATTTTGCAATCGTCAATTTTTCCTTCTCCAAGTTTGGTGGATTATTTACCATTCTGCTTGGTTAGGGTTTCAAACATTTTTCTTCCAAACTCTCGTCTTTAATCATCAATAGCATTTGCTGGTATTTTGCATAGTCAAGTCGTAAAAGTGAAGTGTGGATAAATATTTTTGTTAGACGGACGACGTCCATTTTGTTGATACCATCCACTTATTCATTAAGTTTATTTTCAGAAAAGGCAACCTAAATTCCAATCCTTGATTTAAAATTAAATCTTTTGACACTTTACAATACATTTGTCCATGCAAATGTGACATATTGCATTCTTTTCTAACATTTAATTATATACTAGCAATTGTATCTTAGTGTGTAATGAGTATGTTGAAGAGGTGTGGAAGATTGATTAAAGAAAATATTGGTCTATTTTTGGTATGAATTTGGGTAGTACACGAGGAAAATTGATAGGATGATTGTTTGTGCAACAAAGGTCTCAAGGGAAAAGTGATAGTTTCAAATCAACTCTGCATCCACTTACAAGGATCAAAAAATCATAATCAAAACAAAAAATTTAAATTGAGAAGATAATCAAGTTTCATTAACAACAGACTCATATTATGTTTGTAATAGGGTGAGAGCATGTGTGTGTCGGAGGGAGAGAGGTTGAGATAGGGCTAGAAAGAGGGATAGATCGAGGGTTGAAGAGTAAGAGAGAGAGATAGGTAAAGAGATTGAGATAGAGAAGAAGATAGAGATATGGATAGGGATAGAGATGGAGATATCAACAGGGATAGAGATAGAGATGGAGAATAAGGAGAGGAAGATGGAGTGAAGGGAATATATATGGAGAGATAAAGAGGGGGAGAAATAGATAGAGATGGAAGAGAAAATTAAATAGAGGGATAGAGAGGGAGATATAAATAGATATATGAGGAGATCTATAGAGAGATAGAGATAACTAGATAGAGATAGAGGGATAGATGAAAGAAGTGATAGGGAGAGATATATATAGAGGTCTAAAAAGAGGGAGAAGGAGAAAGATAGTGAGAGAGACAGATGGATAGAGGGAGGCATGTCTAAAGATATTCAGGAACAAAGGAAGATATAGGTATAGATGAAGATAGATCAAGAGCAAAAGAGAGAAA
Organism: Cryptomeria japonica; assembly: GCF_030272615.1. NCBI lineage: Eukaryota > Viridiplantae > Streptophyta > Pinopsida > Cupressales > Cupressaceae > Cryptomeria > Cryptomeria japonica. The sequence continues at coordinate 600,843,544 of NC_081412.1, read as the reverse complement.
ACATAGATAGAGAAATAGAGAGAGGTAGAGGGAGAGATAAAGATGGAAAGATAGGGAATAGAGACGTAGGGATGGAGATATCTATAAAGGAAGAGGGAGAGATAGAGAGATACAAATAGATGGTGAGATAGAGAGATAGAGATATAGAGAGGGGGAGATGAAGAGAGATAAAGAGATGCACAAATAACGAGAACTAGCTATAGATAAATAAAGATGGAGAGAGGGTGAGAGAGTGAGAGAAGTAGGGGAGATAGAGTGAAAGATATACATATTTTGAAGAGAAAGAAATATATAGAGATATACAAGAAGAAAAAGGGAAGAGAGGTAGAGGTAAATAGAAATATAAGGGGATAGGGAGGGAATGAAGGAGGGGGAGATGGAGAGAAATAGAGAGGAGGGTAAGATAGATGGAGGTAGGTCTTGGGAGGGAGGGAGGGAGGGAGAGAGAGAATTGTGGGGAGAGGGATTGATATAGATATATAGTGAGGGATATAATGAAAGATAGAGATATATTGATGCAGAGCCCAACACACACACATAAGGACAAGTACAATAGGGTTAGGTTTTGACCCTTCAAATGATGACAAGGGCCCTACAAGGAAGGACTCCACACCTTTGGTTAGAATTGCTCACAAATCCACTAGGCTAGTGCCTAATCAAGGTAAGTAAAAGGCCTCAACACCTTCAATACACCACCCCATGACTCCTGCTCTTAGGGGATTTGGAATTGGTTCATTCATGGTCATCCAAGATTGGTCCAAGAACTGATTTAAGGTTTTTTCTTCAAATCCTTACACCTCCTTTGGAAACCTACTCTCTAGGCTAGTAGCCCTATTTACCAAGAGATGTGACCTTAACTCCAATAGGGTTATGTTTTGACCCTTAAAATGATCACAAGGGCCCTACAAGGAATGAATCCACACCTTTGGTTAGAACTACTCACAAATCCACTAGGCTAGTGCTTAATCAAGGTGAGTAAAAGGCCTCAACACCTTCAATACACCACCCCATGACTCCTTCTCTTAGGGGCTTTTGAATTAGTTTATTCATGGTCATCCAAGAATAGTCCAAGCACTGGTGTAAGGTTTTTCCTTCAAATCCTTATACCTCCTTTGGAAACCTACTCCCTAGGCTAGTAGCCCTATTTAGCGAGAGATGTGACCTTAACTCCAATAGGGTTAGGTTTTGACCCTTCAAATGATCACAAGGGCCCTACAAGGAAGGACTCCACACCTTTGGTTAGAATTGCTCACAAATCCACTAGGCTAGTGCCTAATCAAGGTGAGTAAACGGCCTCAACACCTTCAATACACCACCCCATGACTCCTTCTCTTAGGGGATTTGGAGTTGGTTCATTCATGGTCATCCAAGACTGGTCCAAGAACTAGTTTAAGGTTTTGTCTTCATATCCTTATACCTCGTTTGGAAACCTACTCCCTAAGCTAGTAGCCCTATTTACTGAGAGATGTGACCTTAACTCCAATAGGGTTAGGTTTTGAGCCTTAAAATGATCACAAGGGCCCTACAAGTAAGGACTCCACGCCTTTGGTTAGAACTGCTCACAAATCCACTAGGCTAGTGCCTAATCAAGGTGAGTAAAAGGCCTCAACACCTTCAATACACCACCCCATGACTCCTTCTCTTAGGGGCTTTGGAATTGGTTCATTCATGGTCATCCAAGAATGGTCCAAGCACTATTTTAAGCTTTTATCTTCAAATCCTTATACCTCATTTGGAAACCTACTCCCTAGGCTAGTAGCCCTATTTAGCGAGAGATGTGACCTTGACTCAAAAATCTTCCACACACTTAGAAAAACTATCCACCATTATAGACACCCTTTTGGGAGTTACATTCATTTGCCAAATTGTTTGGTAATATCTTCACATTTAGGGTTTGAACCCCTTAGAGGCCTAGAAACCTAATTAGGGCAATTAGGCCTATTTTCCAAAGCAACCATCATTTCCTAAATCCAAACTAGAAAATAAATTTCATGAGAATATGGGGGATGGTGATTAACCTCTAATTCTAGGGTTTCACACTTGGAATCCACCATTATAAGGTTTTATGATGACTATCCTAAATTTGCTTAAGGTAGTCACATGGAGATGCCTACCTAAATTTATCCCTCTCTTCTCACAACCAAGCCCCCCATACAAAAACTCATGAAAATCCTAAAATATATAGGCCAACCCTGTACTCCAGTAATGAAAGAACCTTCTAGTTGAATAGAATGCAAAATATGGCCCTTTTTGGCTAAAACCCTAGCCAAACCCTTACTTTCTGGGTTACAGTTAGAAAATTGAAGGGTTCTCCCTACTCAGAAACAATCAAAGCCTCAGACCACCACCAAATAAAATTTGATTCAATGCTCCAGTTTCTCCGTGAATGGTTTTTCTCAATTCAATCCGTCTGAGGGTGTACAATCTCTGGAAACTCGAAATTTCTAGGAAAACTCAGTTTTTCAATGTCCTATTGCTTCAAACTTCAAAACCACAACATTACCCACCTTGTGAATCATTTCCTCAAGGCTTAAAGACCTCTCCAATGATTTTCAACTGAATTTGAAGGAAGTTGGAGCCATTGAAAGGCTTACATCAACGGAACTTTGAAAAGTTGCACTTTTGCACTAAAAAGTTGCATTTTTGCACAAAAATTTGTCAACACTATAAGTTTGGGATCCAGACAACTTGGATCAACCAAACACCCCTAAGAAACCCTAAAAACTTATCAAATACAAAAACAAACATCCTACTGGCCCTCTTGACCAAATTGTCTAAATTGGCTTATCAAATTGCCTAATTTGTGACATTGGTTTACATGGTGGGGTCTTTATTGAATACATGAAACTTGCACAAACACAAGAAACTAAAACATGCACTATGATCCTAGTCTTCATCCTCATATCCATAATTTTCTTGTTGATGAGGTGCACCTACACCATATATATCTAGAAAGAGATAGAGAGGAGTGAGAGAGAGAGAGATAGAGAGAAAGAGATATCATACAAGAGAGAGAGAGAGAGAGAAAAGAAGAGAGAGAGAGAGAAAAGAAGAGAGAGAGAGAGAAAAGAAGAGAGAGAGAGAGAGAGAGAGAGAGAGGGGGGGGGGGGAGGTATATATGGAGATAAAGATAGAGGAAAGAGTGAGAGAGAAATACAGTGACAAAGACAAGTAATAGAGATAAATGTTTAGACTGTAAAGAGAGCAAGAGAGATAATGAGGGAGAAATATTAAGAGATAGAACTAATAGAGATTGTGAGGGAGAAATAGGGAGCTTCTATATATACACAATAAAAAGAGAATTAGAGAGATATAAAAATAGGGAGTAATGGGGGGAGAGGGAGAGGGAGAGATAATGTAGAAAGAAGGAGAGAGAGGGATGCACAGAGATAAAAATAGATAGAGATAGAGGTAGAAAGAAGAGTGAGTTGATGTAACTTTTAAAATATAAATGGGGTAAGAGAGAGAGAGAGAGAGAGAGAGAGAGAGAGAGAGAGGGAGAAAGGAAAAGATAGAGAAAGGGGGAGAGGGATAAATAGAGATAGAAAGAGGGTGACAATAAGATAGGGGAAAATAGAGAGATAGAAAGAAATAGGAAGTGATACATGGAGAGGTAGAGAGGGATATAGAGGGA